>NW_024581116.1:7916191-7970100 GCF_017639235.1 Corvus kubaryi | reverse complement strand
GCTGCCGGCGCGGGCGGAGCGCGGGGCCCCGCGGGGCCGCGGGCAGCGGCAGCAGCGCCAGCGCCACGCAGCAGCCGAGGATGCCGAGCGCCCGCCCCATGGTGCCACCGCCGGCCCCGCACCCGCCGCGCCGCCTTTAAAGCTGCCGGGCCGGGGAAGGGGGACGGGACACCGACGGGGCATCGGCCGCCCCCGCCGCCTCCTCCCCAGGGCGGGCCGGTGGCCCTCGCTCCCCCGCCCCGACGGGCGCTCAGCCGCCGGGAGAGGGAAGGGGGCGAGGATTAGAGCTCCTCGTTGGGAACGTGCGGCAGGGCCTGGGCAAGGTTCAAACCTGGGCGCAGGGGGGAACTGAGACTCCGTTTTTCTTTCACCAGAAGTGTTTGGTCCAGGCTAATTTTGCATTTCAGTCTCCAGGGCAGTATTTGAAAAGAACGGGAGAAAAAGCTCCCAGTGTGATCACCGAGGCACAAGGGACTGCCTGCTCTGTTGCCAAATCTGACCAAGAGCATTTTGTCTGGTTCCTGGCACTGGAACTCCTGCCAGTTCCTGCAGGAAGCTGCAGTGAGCTTCAACGGAAAGCACAGCTTAGGGCACAAAGGCACCCTGATCTCCAGCACAGGGCTTCAGAAGACACCTTTGCCAAATCTGTACCCCGTTGTACTGCAGAATCATCTTCTCTCCCATCACCTCCATCAGGGGAACAGGAAGCACTGACTTAGAAGAGGAACCACCAACCCACCAGCTGTACAGTATCAGGCAGGCACTGACTCACTTCAGCAAGTTCTACCGCAAAGGCAGAGTAGAAGAGGCCACCATCACATTCACAAAGGCTGCAAACAACAGCAGGGAAGAGGGACCACCACCCTCCAAGCAGGACAAAGCCACAGGACAGGGCTCCAGGGTGGTACAATGGCTTTTCTCGCCCAGAAGAGACTACAGCTTTTTGAGCAGGAGCACATGCACACACACCCCAGACAAATTTCAGGCAGTGCCTGTTGCTGCCAAAAACTGCTCACCCACATGGCCTGCCACCCACTTAGATAGTCTCAATAGCCAGCCCTTGGCAGGAGCTCTTCGCCCACTCGTGGTCAGACACACACACACTCCCTCGATGGAGAGGGATCCAGAGCAGAGTGGGCTGGAATCTGTATTTGAGCAGCACCCAACTGCCCAACAACTTCAGCTGTGGTTCTTAGACCACACAAAACCATAATGATGTTTCATATCCCCCCCTCCTCCAGTCACGCTTAAGCAGGCTGTGGCAGCATCTAAAGATGCCCTGGGTTTGGAGTGTCTCTGGGAGTCAGATCCAGCGCAGTTCCTCAGAATGTGGAAACAGCGCAGCTGCCACCAGCACTGGGCACAGCCTGGATACCCCCTCAGGGAGGGAGGGCACTGTCACAACAGGGGCAGAGAGGCTCTGAGACCACTGCAGTTCAAAGTGCTCTCACAGGTGGCACCTGAGTTAACAGGGAAACTACTGCTGATAGCAGGCCCCTACCAGAGCATTTCTAAATGTGTACAGAGGAACATACCAAAAATATAGTAATAACCCCACAAACTGTAAGCTGCAACAATTTGAATCCCTTTTTCCAGAATTTAACACCAGGTACCTTTTCTCTTCCAAAGCAGAAAGATGTTTTATTTCTTCAGACATACTAATTGCTAAATTATCTTTTACCTCTTTACACCTCTTGCTACAAAAGAGGAAGAATAGAAAGTTGGGGGTAGTTTTTTGGTTTGGGATTTTTTGTTGCTTTTAGAAGAACATCACTGAAGTTATGGCATATCTCCAATGACTGTGGACACTTTCCAATGTAAATAATGTTGTAGTCCTACTGGGTGTCTGTCCTGCTCTTAATGCCTGAGCTGACCAGACATCAGATTTCCCCGAGGGCTCAAAGCCTCCAGTACAATTCCCTTTTCCCAGCTCATGTGTAAGTACCAATCAGACAAGTGGAAGACAATCAAGTACTTGAACTGTGAAGGCTTTAAACACAGGCTTGTGTGTTAGAGAGAATCCATGTTCTCCACCCACTCAAGGTCTTCTGCTGAAGAATGGATCAGCCACTAAATGTGTAAACTAAGAATGTTGGACTATCTGCAGCACAATGAAGCACTTCAACAAAAAAGCCACCAAACAGACTGTGGCGGTTTGGTGCTGCTAAACCACCACACAGACCAACCAACACTACTGATAAACATTTTGTAAAAGATTTATTTAAGTATCATTTATCACAAAGAGGAAAATACATAGAAGATTAGAAGCATGCAACCATCTTCCACATTTCTATTTATTTTTCTTGCATTCCCAGCTTGTTGTAATAGAACTCCTGTGCCACCCTCACCTGTTCCTCAAAAATACTATGTTTCAAGACATAGGATAACCAAAAAAACCACAATAAAAGGTAAGATAACATATGAGAAAAGTGCAAAGTAAAAAGGTCACGTATATACCACATTCAAACCCTTCCCCTTCCAAAAAATGGATAAAGGCAAACTGTCATTTTGCTGCACAATCAGATTGTCTTTATGAACTACTTACAAAAATTAATATAAATTAAGGGCACAATCCTGCAGACACAATTGTAGCTAACTTCAATCAGAGTGGCTCAATTGGTTTTCTTAAAAGCCACAAGTTAGTCACATGCTTAAGTTCTTGCAGGTGTAAGGCCCTAAGGCAATAAAATGTTCAAGAGCATTAGGGAGAACAAAAATTAAAGCAAACAAAATCACTCTCAGATGTGTTTTGCTTAGTAAGTTTATATCAAATATATTTTAAACAGAACAGTTTGCTCCTAAAGCCCTGGATATTTCTATTACTTAAGCAGTTTTGCAAGATTAAAAGACAAAACCCCCAGGAAGCTGGTACAGATGTTAATGAACATAAAAATTGCTTCAGGCAGGTATGTAGGGAGGTGGAGGTTCCTTCTCAGGCATCTTCACTGCCATTTCATACGTTGGCAGAACATACTAAGGAGAAGACATTTTGAAGTGATTAATGCAGTAGACTTCAAATGAAGAAGAAGAAAAAAAAAGCAGAACAAAAGCACACATGCCCCATCAGCAACTTAATCCTCTGTTGCAGGCAGTTATTTTAAGAACTTACTGCTTTCCTAGTAAGCAAATGAGGAAGTGAAAGAAGGCGCAGGAGCAGTTTACTGCTCTGCTGAGCCTAACCCTGGGTCATTCATTCCATACCCCACTGCTTCTTGACTTTGCACAGCAGGGAAGGTTTGGACTGGTACAATCAAAGCTTCCCTCTACTACAAGAAAACAGTCAAAGACTTCTCTCTAAAGACCCTCCTTTTAGGTACTGACAGAATTTAGCTAAGAAATAACCCACCACAAAATTAGCTGCTTTAAAATTTTTTTATCCTTCCAGTCTTTATTTAGAAAGCTGGACTAGGCTTGGAAACATACATGGTTGTGGTGATTTTCTACTTCAAAATTAATGATACTGGTTCCTTTTATCTCAAAAGGAGGTTTTACCTGTGGAGGAGCTTCAAAAGCAGGATACACAGCAATCTCTGGCAAATTTCTGTTGCTGATGTATTTATAGCAGTTCCATACACAGTTAATTAAGTATGCCTGAAAGAAGAGATATTTCTTTTAAACACCTCATATGCATTGGCAAATTCAGAAATTAGATGCTGGATTACATTCCTATGATAAAAAGGAGCATAAATCAACTTAGGCAATACATATCTGAGGAATGGTTGCTATTTCACAGACCTGGCCACATACCTATGTTGCTCTCCATTTAGCTTTGCTGTCACAGTGACTCAGAGAGGATGCACTGCACAGGTTTTAGCAAAAGAATTCACAGATCCATTCAATTAATCTCTGTCTGCCTCAGCAGTGCTAATCAAATTAATCCCCAACTGGCTTATGCTTCTGTGGATCTCAGTCCAAAGCTGCCAGGAGGAGGCGGAAAGGCCAGCAGTACAATCCCACTCATCCCCCAGTTAGCACTATTTCTCCAGCTAACTGCCAGTGTGAAGGAGAGGGCTCAAACACACAACTGAGGCAGCAGGGAGATGGTAGAGCCAAGAACCTTGAACTTCGAGTCAACACTGACTGCTGCAGAAAGAAACACTATCATGGTATGATGAGGATTAGGGGGTTTTTTATTATTAATTAGTGTAACAATCTCTCACTGGCAAGTTAGCACTTTGTTGTACAAAAGGTACCAAGTTTCCCAATCAACATACAAGTGTTATCTACTGTATTAGGCTTCCACTCCCCTCAGTTAAACATTCCTCTTGTGATAAAGTATAGAAGATCAGTAAAATTATTTTTCATCATTGCATTTTTTCTTAGCAATAAAGGAATAGTATAATAACCAACGTATATTATCAATTCATTTCTCTAATAATCTTTGTCTACACAAGAGTTTTTATAATTCAAATGAATGCTTCTGTATTTTGATCTTCAGAAAGAAAATAACTGGTAATACCCTTCAGTAGGGAGGAAGATGCAGCTCTGAATTAACCTATGCATTTCCTCATTCTATCATCTTCCTTCCAAAGCTTGCATCCTGGTTTGTTAGGCACAGTGAGAGTTTTTAAACATTTTGTTTAGGAACTTGTATGCATTAACTCAATATTCTTTCACTACAAGCTTAATTACAAATATTAAAATTATCTCCACATAGACAAAAAGATGGTATGAAGCCTTTTTGCATTCCTCCTTCCTACTCAGGAAGGGCAGAGCTGCATAAGCACATCTCACTGCAAACACACAAATTAGCTAAAGTCACCAGTACACAACATATTAGACTTGAGTCATACTGGAACTGAACATCCTAACAATTGTGCTCAGAAGTTCTTACCTCAGCATTAAGAAGGCAGCTGGGTTCTCAACTCAGCCTTGAGAATTAACTCAGATTGACAGCATCTTAGTATTTATTAGTTCTTCCAACAGATACATGATTAAGTTTTAACTTACCTTTAAAATGATAAATAAAACAAAGAACACCAGAACAATAAACAAGAGACAGCTGGAGTCCAAAGAAAGGAGATCTTCTTTGTAAGGGAAATCCGGCTAGTGAAAAAAAAATGGGGGAAGGGAGAGAAAGGGAGGAGATAAGAATGAACACTGCACAGTCAAATATGATAGAAAAACATCCAAACTCCACACCAAATAAAAAAACCCTTGCACAAACTACTCCCCTGAAACAAAAAGTTCCATTTCTAGCAAGTTTCCTCTTTATCTTCCCACAAAGCACAGCATTTATCCTGCCTCTGTCCTGCAAGAGCAGATCACTACAGTACAGTCTGTGTCCCTAGTCATTTCATCAGTCTCATGCCAATACAGATGGCCACAAGATTCCTTTTCACAGCTGCAGCACAGTATTTGTGTTTATGGTCCTCCACAACTCTTTAATGACTTACTGTTAATTACATCCTGTCAGTCCAACCCATAACATACAGATGTATAGCATAAGAAGTCATCGTCAAACTTGGAAGAGCGAAAATAGAGCTTCTGCAAAGCTCAGTCTCTTTTCTTTCCCTGACAACAGTAACAAAGCCTCTCTCCAACACCAATCTAACATTTAATCTGTTTTAAAAAAGGACTTTTTTTTAAACATCTACTTGAACAGATCAAAACACCAGCCAGACAGAGCTTGTGGTCCCTGCTGACAGTGTATTCTATCCATTGACTCTTCTTGCAGTTAAAACATAGGCAGTGTAAGTGAGAACTCCACTGCAGTTTTGTTAGAAAGTGTTGTTGCAACTTGAGAAGAGACACACAGAATGTAAAAGGGAAACCTTGGAATCTCAGATTCCATGTGTAATGCTGTTGGAATCCTTACCTACACTTCTCTTCCCCTTCCCTACCAAATAAGGGTCAACACATCTTTAATCTGCAGCAGCAAATTTGCCACTGAGCCCCATTGCTTAAAGGGTTACAAACAGTTTCAAGTTCAATTGTAGCCAACACAATCTAAACCAGTAGTTCCCATCACAATTCTTTCCTTATTCTCCCTGGCTTTCTTTTTAGGGAGTAATGACTCTTCCACCTCTGATAAGCTACCATTCCCATAACCACCTATGGCTGCTGCAGGCTGAATTCCTTTTTCTTATGTACAGGAAGGGAACTGTAGCTCAGTCACTGATCCAATTAAAACAAACTTTAATTTCAAATGTAAAATACCAACTTGAGCTGAATACTTACCAACTGATCAAGGTAATCCTTGATTCTGGGCAAGTAGGTTAGAGAGCTGATGGCAACCAGACAACTGAGCACAAAGTCAAAGAGTTGGTAACAGAAAAATGGGATCAGCCAGCCTACACGATGCTAAGAAGAAATAGAAAAAAGGAGGCACTTGTAAATTATTTAGTTAAAAAAAAAAAAAACAAGTAGCAACTTTAAAGCCATGGATTATAAATATACTTACAGCAATGGCACCATACACCATCATTGCACTGATTGTGAACATGAGGAGGGAGATAGCAAACAGAACACAGGCATTTTCTGCATTAAAAGGAAAACAGTAAGAATCAGTCATTTCCTGGAGTTGTCACACTGCAGCTGACAGGTACCCAAGCTTTGTCCATTACTATGATCTGTTCTCAACTGGTTCATCTGTGCCAACTACCAGCAGCAGAATAGAGTACCTCAGATCCTTCCTAACAAAAAAAGATCTGGCTCAAGAAAACCTGCAACTATCTGGAAAAATCCCTCTGCCTTAATCAAAAGCCTGACTAAAGCCCAGAAACACCAATTAGAAGCTTGACATAGTTTGACAGTAATGCACCATAATGATGCTGATTTGCAATATGTGTCAGTGCTAAAAGTATGTGAGTGATTAACTCTACAGCTGGACAGAATATTAAGTGAAGCTAACACAGTATCAACCTTTACACTTGAAAATGGTTTGGTTATGTAATTTGGTCATTGGCAGTGGGAGCAGTACTGCTCCTTCAGTTAACACTAAGGGAAACAGGAATCACTGTGTGGAAGGTATCCCATTATTTACAAGAAAAGGCAGCTGAACAGAAACCAATTTGTAGCAAAATCCAGGACACTCATGGAAACTGCATGATAAATATTCTCCTTGTGCATCACAGTTACTGATGACAGAAGCACAGCTGCTTTCCACAAGTAAGATTACACTTGTTCTTTTTTAAACACAAAGAAACCAGCTTGAGAGTCTATAGATGTGGTAAATTAATGTTTTTGAGCAATATTGAAGCCAAAATTTTGTGGTTCCCCTGCTTGAAAAAGAGATGATCTGAGACCCCTTTCTACTCTGCAATTAATTTGAAAAGACACTGTGGAAGCACTTACATATCCAATTCAGTACAAGGTAATAATATCTACATACACAGATGGCATCAAGAAAGAGCCCCCCTGCGTCTGAAATGCACTGTGTTGATCAGACCTAAGTCTCAGCAATCACCCATAATTGTGGTTGTCTTCTGAGGATTTATTATTCACAATATCCACAAGCACAATAATATCTGTAATATTCTTTCATGCACACAAAACCCTCTAGCCCAGATCCCGACACAAGGAATAGATTTTTAAGTCAAAAGCATGTAACAGAGGTTTCACACTAAAGAGTGAAGAAAGCACCTTCAGCAGCATGTTTCACTCATATAAACTTAAGGCTACCAAGTACACCAACAGTTGCTACAGATCATATGACATTTTACAGACATCTGCTGTGATTTTACTTAATATCTTAGCCTTATGAAGAATTTGGTCCTTGCTCCCACTCTTATTTCATTACTAATAACTGAGTTACAGTCACAGGTCAGAACTGACAGATTCTCAATTCATTAAAAATTAACACAAAATGTTCAAAACCCAGGTTTGGGCTGTACTATTTATCTTTGCTGAATCTGACCCTCCCCAAATTTTCATGTAATACAACAGACTGAGGCAGATTAGAACTGCCACACAACGCATTTCTGCACATTTGAAACCAAGAGAAGCAAAGCATATGCACAAGTTTATAGATACAATAGCTAAAAAGCTTGACACCTATTACACTTGTACACATCATACACTCAATAACAGAGTGAAAAGTAGGCTTAATTCTGCTCATGGTGCTTTCTATTTCATTTATTCTGCAGGTGAAGCTTAGAGAAACACTTTGGTTTCACTCAAGTACTTGGCATTCCAATTCTTCCACTTTTCTTAGAAAGATATCATGGTGTTCTTCTTAGTAAATTCATACACAATAGGCTAAGCTCTTTCCTGATCTATGAAGATCACTAAAAATTCTGAAAAAGTCTTTAAACTTGTTTTCTGCTGCTTGTTTTACTGAGACAGCAAAGATGGTTAATTTTTATGGAGAAAGTGAACCAGATGTCCCACACATACTTCAACACTCGAAGCATTAGAAGGCCAAGAAATCTCATCGCTTAAGATGCTTCAGTGTAATATGAAGTCAAAATAATAGTCCATAAAGTCTTTTTTTATTATTGTAAAGGAATTCGGTCCTAGTATAATTAAAGGGAAATTCAGAAAACAAGATAAGCATTTTTAAAAGGTGTATGCATATATTACACCCTATTGTAAAGCAAATCCATGACATTGCATGCTTGATATTCCAATCCGCCAGACAAGTTCTAGACCTACCAGCCATTCTCTCGGAAGCATAGTAATTTCCAATGACTTCATACTGAATATCGACAGTTGGCACCATATTTGGATGAGTCACTTCTACTGTCAACAAGATGCCCATCAGCAGGTTCACCACCTGAGAGAGATCACAGTTACCTCAAGGTTAATTACACTGCAACACCTAAGATCTTTTTAATGACCACTAATAATCCTTTATTTCAGTTAAAAATAAACTCTTCCCTTTGCCTGCATGTGGAAGGAAAAAAAAAAGAGCCCAACTTACAGTTAAATTTCAAGCTGATTTAGTTAAACCACTACCAAAACAACCCAAAGAGCATGGCGCACTTACTAGGTTCAGTGAATCACAACTAAGTAACTTTGCAAATTGAGGGGATGGTAAGGTTCCTAGGGATTCAAATTACATAATTAAGCTGATGCTGCTTGTAGAATGTACAGATTTGTGAACTGGAAAACTGAAAACAGTTTAAAAAGGTCAGGAAGGTAAAGGTATAGAATGAGGAACATTTGGAAAGAATTTCTGCTTTCTACAACAAGTTGAGTTAATTTAACACACAAATGAAGTACTGTGTTTCTGCCATGTTACAGCTTTGAGAAGATAGAACATCTCCCTCTACTTCCCAGATAATTTATTAAAACCCCATCAGTCCTTATCAGAAAGGTCTACACAAGCACAGGGCAAGTTAAAAAGTTTCACACGAAGATCAACCCCCATAATGTGTACGCATTCAGCAAAGGCTGTGCGCTCACCAGTCCTTCTCCTCTCTCACGCTGCTACTTAAGACTCCTTCTGTGGCCACATTTTGGTACACACCAGAAATGTCTTCAGTAAGAGCTCAAAGAATCATAAGTAGCTTAAGCTTCTGTAAAATTGCCTTGACAGCATTTATATTGTATTCAAGATTTACAGGGACATAGTTTCTGTTACTAATATCTGGACACGGACACATATGCCAAAGGTTGCATAACACAAAAAAAAAAGTCATGATGGTATTTTCAAGCTGCAGACATTTTCCAATCAGTATTCAGTACTGCCACCACCAGCAGCAGGATCCCTTCCAATTAGCCTCAAAAGAAAAAAAAACCTGGTTTGCAGTTTCTCACAACTTAAGAATATTTGCCAGGTATTTCTTCTTCTACTGGCCTGGTTCCAGGAGTCAATGATGTACAATTACTTAAGATTTCAGTAGTGAAAAAAAAAAACCCACATTTTTAACCTTTTGAAAACTTTGAGATGCACAGTTCCCGTAACTTTTCCCCCCCTGCTGTTTATATTGGTTTTTTCTTCTTTTTCTTTTTTTCCCCAGGGGTTTAGAGACACATGGTGATAAACTTGTTTGCACATTCCGCTAAAAAGAGCCCTTTAGTGGAATCAAAGGTGGTCACTTTGTATAAATGCAATAATCTCATCATGTATTACACAAACTTGATAAAATTTCCAGCTGCTTTCAGCCACTTGTATTTTTATAAGGCATTTTATGCCTTGGAATATAAAACATAGTAACCAAAACAGCTGGCAGTAAAGAACTCTGTTCAACCACCAATATCTTTAGCCCCAAAATGCACATATTTTCACTCTCACAGGACATTTCCTACAGGGCAAACTGTCAAGTTGCTCACCTGCCTCTTGTCTTTAAATCTTATTTTCCTTCACCATTGGTCTCATATAGAAAATGATCATCTCCCACCCAATTCATCCTTCTGTACTCTGGCCTTCTGCTCGCAATGCATTTTCAACCCTTCTATTTCATCCCCTCTGTGAGTGAACTGGGAGTACTGGAAAACACCTTTCTGCACTGTACTTGTTTCAAAAAGCCCATGTCAAGGTTCAGGTCTCTGGCAGTTGAAACAGTGATCTCTACTTCATAAAGCACTAACTTCAATTACAGCTAAATCATTTATTGTTTATACACAGTCATGAGTTTGACTGCCATGATAGGCTATCTGCCTCAAGATAAAGAACAAGCAGCACCTGAAATACTATAGAAGTACTAAAGAACTTGAATGCCTCCAAACTTTGAGATTGTAATTCCCCATTAGTCACTTTTTTTAAATTTTCATCCGTAGTCCTAATTCAGCATACCAAAGTCCTTAGTAATTTCACTAGTTACTGACTGCAGTTCCAAGTATTAAAGGTTTATTTTCTCAACCTGAAATGGTATGCAAGGAAAACAGAAAATAAAGAGTCATTCAAAATCCAATCTATTAGAATCAATGAGACCAAATAAAAATAACGACAAACCAAAACAAATGTAAACATAACAAATAAACCCAAACTCCTGCCAATTAACACCTCAGGGTTTCCAGTACTCCATTACTGCTGTTTACAAATCCATCACAACACTGAGCAATTTATCCCATTTAACATATGGAGTTCAATAAAGAGGTACACAGCCAGAGCCTCTATTTTAACTACTTCCATTCTTTCCCAGAAGCTTGATAACAGCAATATCACAAGGTTCACTTCAAAATAATCAACATAACAGGAAGCAAGAATATAGTTCTGATCACAAAACATCGTTAGAGCTTTTAAGTACATACTCACTGCAGATCAAACGCATGTTCACAAACATCTACGTGGACAAGTCAGAAAAACCGTAACTCATGTATGCCTCAGTGTAATATGAGGAGTAAACCCATCACCACCTCCTCCTTAAAAAAAAACAAACCCAAAAAACCCCCAAACCTGACAAGACAGCCATCAGTGGATACTGCAGCACTCTAAGGTAACACCTCAGAAATCCCAGAGGCCTCATCCTGGTCTTTTTTGCTAGGAAATCAAAATTAGTAACAAAAAAAATTTGCAAAATGCATGTTAAAATTCTTATTCAAAAAATTATTCCATTAAGATAAAAAGAACCTTAATTTAGTTTTGTAGTAGTTTAAGGAGTGTATTTTACATTTTTATATTTGGGATAACTAAGTTTAACAGTTTGGTGTAGCTTGTATCAAAATTCAAATAGCTGAAATTCCAAATTCTCAAGCAGAAAGTCAGCATTTATTACACACAGGTAACAGAAATATTAGCTCCCCACATGATTAGAATGCAAAAGACTGTGGAACTATGAACAAGCATTAGTTTTTTAATTAGTGAGTTTTATGTGCACGGCATATACTTAACGCCTTATCATGTAAGTGCTTCATCTCTCTGGAGGCCTGAACATGAAGTCTAGTTTTCCCCAAGCACTCTCAGTGGCTTGGGCAAACTCAAGAATGCCTACTTATAATTTGCTTATATCCTTTTATGAGGGGAAGGAGGGAAATTGCCTTGCACTACTAAACTCATTTTCCTATCACTTTTCCAGTATTTTTCCCCTAGACATGTTCCCAAAGGAAAAAAACAAAAAAACCAACCAAACAAAAAAAAACACCAAACCCCAAAACAACAACAACCAAACAAGACAGAGATTCTGGTTTGGTTTATCATTATATTGATTTAATAAAAACTGAAAAAGAGTAATTTTAAATAGGGGACTTCAGAGCCTCTAGCACTACCAGTATTAGACTGAGACCAGTTATACTGGCTCATTTCTGTCAATCTTGTTCAGTGAACAAATGAGTCCAGAGATCTCCCTCATGCTCCTGCTAACCAGCAGCAATTGCATCACTGACTCCAGTGCTGGAGTTTGATGCCAGAACGCACCAGCCCCTCCCTCCAAAACAATGCTATTGGCTTTTAGACTGTTTGTTGAACTCTGATCCCATTTTTGCCAGTGCAGTGTTCATGCTTCCGGTTTCTGGAAAGCGCAGTGCCCAATATGAAAGTTTACAGGAAGAAACAAACTTCAAAGCAACGCGACTGCAATTATGGAGAGAGGAACAGGAGGTTTCTTTTTCCTTCCTACACAGAACAGCAGTGGGTGTTGCAGAGCTAACCAAGCTTTGTCAGTCCTGGAACACAAGTACAATTCTGCCATTAGTGTTCTTAACTCGTCTTTTGGGAAATACACTTTTATTCATTGATCACAAACATCAGCAGCACACAGACATAACCATGCTTAAGACACACTTTGATCACACAGCATCAGCAGCAGACATTTTAGAAGACAGTCCTCATTCTCTCTGGACTCACAAAAGCATGCAACAAGGACAGTGATAAAACTGTTTTAGTGAGGAGAAAAGTTAATTACATGCACAATTTAAGAATATACAAATAAGCAAGGAATAGGAAAATGCCTAAAGAAATGGTTACATAACACAAGTACTAAGTAGACAGAAGTCTTATCTTACTAAAACATCTGGAGTAGATTGCTATGGGACTCCATTTTAAGTTTGCTATCAAATTCCTTCAGGACTGCACTGTACGAGAACACCGTCTATGCAGTAAATAGCCAGATTTTCAGTAACACAAAGCTATTCTTGAACTAAACATTCTCCCCCCTACATCCTTAAAAAAAAAAAACCAAAACACACAAAATACAAACAAAAAACCCCACCAAACCCATAAAGCAGAAAACACCATCCTACACAGAAAGTTATTACTATTTGTCCCATCATAACCTACACGAGAGATTATTTAATTGATTTAGCAATACTTCTCATAAGAACCTGAAAGACTAAGTTAGAGCTATACTTAAATTGTGCATTAATTAACACGTCTAAACAACCTGACATATTCTGGGCCATTTTTTTTTAAAGTTTGGCAGCAGACAAATAAATTTAACTTTCACTGTCCAAACTGCATTTTACCTTCAAAAAAGTACAATTTATAGTTGAGTTCTGATTTAAAGCACTAGGCAAGACCACCTAAAGCTTTGTGTTATAACCTTATTTCAGCTCAAACAGCCAACAGTTACCAGACTTAAAAGTTCTCACCCTTTCCCAGGTGACAGCTGAGAACTGGATAAAAATATTCAATGCACAGTTTAACAAAGTTTTCGATACACTTGATATACAGGGAGTTTTTAATAAAAAACCGCACCTATGAAGCCCTTTGCATGCCCCCTGCTACCTTGAACTCAACTCTACTTTTCCGTCTAGCAGACGGAGTCGCTGCGGTTACACGAGATCAAAGCCGCACTCTGCCCCTGGAGCAGCAGCCTCACGGGTGCCCGGCGCAGCTTTCACCGTCCCCAGCACCCATCCAGAAAGAAGAAAGAGGTGCTGCATCCAGGCAACAAGAGGAAACACAAGCACAGCAAAGGAGGTAGAAGCTGGAAGTGCTACCAGGTCTGTGGCCACGGAAATCTCTCCCAGCCCTCCGCCCCCAGCAAGTTCCTGGGTTTACAGACACTCCCGCGAACAGGAATCACAGTGCGGAAGGCAGCGAGGTGCTTTTGTTCCCTGTTCACTGTTAACGATTCGTGCTTTTACTTGAGGTACCAGGAGCATATTCTTGAACTCCATTCATGAGCAGCACAGCGTGGTCTGCAGGTTTCCAAAAGAAGTTTGATTCTCAATACTACAGTGGACCTTTTCCGTTTTAAATGAACTAATAATAAAACTTTATCAGTACCAAGACTTTTGCCCAATTTCTTTTTGAAAAAGAAATAACCTTTCCCTAAAGTTCTGTTACATTTCCAACTGCCTAGCTTGCCTTTTCCTCAGGTCCTCTGTCTCCAGCCACTTTGTTTGCCTGTACTTTTTTTTTTTTTTTGCCAATTGAGGGACCACGATGCATAAAAATAAAGGACCTCCCCATACTTGTTGAAAATAAACCATGAAGTCTTCAAAGTCAAATCCCCATGCCTCCAAAGGCAGTTTCTGTGCATAGCTATTTCATATCAACACAAAAATTCAGCATTCTTTGTTTGTTACAATCTGGAGAAGGGTGAAGGAGAATAAAGGCTTTGATTACAGCTTCAGGAGAACAAAACAGCTATGATGCTACTTTTGTAAACTATCCACTCATTTTTAGTGCCCACGAGGGTAAGGGGAAGGAAAGAGGAAATGACTTCGATAAAGGGGAGCTCAAGCCCCCTTTAAGGGAACCAAGGGAATTAGGGCTCCAGGCCTTTAACTTGTTGGTACTGTTCTCACATTTCCATTTCACCCTAGTTCAGAACTTTAATATTTTACCTTCACTACCACAGCTCTTTCTCGGACAGAAAGCACTCACCAGTCAGGAAAAAAAGAGGTGTTTTGGGAGCCAAATTTGTTTCCATTGCTCTTCAACCACTGTGCTGAGTATGGAAGAACCAGGAACTTCCCCTGCCACAAAGCTCTTGCCCACTTGGAGACACTCATTTTCCTCTCAGAGGTTACATACCACTCACGGGTACCACACCTTATTCTCCTATAAAATACCCCAAATTCCAGTCTCCCCCAACTCTCCTCCCTTACCAAGGACAGGCTCAGTACTGTATAAAAGTCTTAACCCCTGCAAACCAAGAAAAGGAAGAGTAACACAACCCCTCTGAGACGGAGATTAAAACGCTCTAAACTTTCTCTTCACTTTTTTTCCAACCACAAGGAAGGCAGCCGAGGGACAACAGGGCTTGGTTAGCCGGAAGGAGACCCCAGAAAAGAAGAGGGACCCCATTCCCGCCAGGTGACCCCATGCAATCCCCTCGTGCAGCTTCCCCCGATCGCCTCAGGAAAGGAAACAACTTCCCGAGCGAGGGGGGCGGGACGCCGCGGCCCCCCAGGAAAGTGAGCAACTCCCCGGGCGAGGGGAGCGGGACGCCTGCGGTCCCTCAGAGCGGCCGCGCGGGCGCTGCTCCGCCGCCCCACCGAGCCCCCCGCGCACGCGCGCTGAACACGGCCCCCACCGCCGCCCCTCCAGCCGCTGCCCGCGGCCACCCCCGCCTCTCACCATGTACCAGGTGCCCAGGATGATCGTGCCGGTGCGCACATGGCAGCAGCCGCAGCAGCGGGTGCTGTAGAAGCGGTCACGACTCCGCTTGAACGTCATGGCTGCAGCACACAACTCCAATCTCCAGATCCGCCACCCGCCCTCTCCAAGCGGCTCCCGATACCGAGGCCCGTAAAACCCCCGGCGCGCGCGTCACCGCCGCGCTGACCAATCAACCGCCGAGAGAGTGTCGCGGGGCGGGCCTGTGTTGCCGCGGTGACAGATGATTGACAGCACTTCAGACCAATCACAACAGCCCTGGGACTGACGCCCCGCGTTCACCTGCGGCGGCGAGGGCCGCACCTGAGGCTGAGGCGGGGGAGGTGTACCTGCCGCCATGTTGGACTTCGCCCGCCCCCACCGCCGGCCCTCAGGCGGTGCTGTTCGGCGGGTCTGGCGGGGACACGTCCTGCCCTCTTCGCCTGGCGTACGGGGAGCAGCACGCCGGGGATTTCAAAAGCTGGGACTTAGCAGCCGGGGAGGCAGCGAAACCCTATGGGGAAAGCTGCGTTGTCTAGAGACGTTCCGCTGTACTTGGCGCGGGTGAGGGGCGGCTCGAGTCCTGCGGCCAGTTCTGGGCCCCTCAGTTCAGGAGGGACATTGAGGTCCTGGAGACTGTCCAGAGAAGGGCAGCGGAGCTGGTGAGGCGTGTGGAGTAGAAGTCTGATGAGGAGCGGCTGAAGGTGTTTTGCCTGGAGAAAAGAAGGCTCAGAGAGAATCTTACCGCCCTTTACAACTCCCTGAAAGGAGGTTGTAGCCAGGTGAGGGTCGGCCTCTTCTCCCAGGCAGCTGGTGACAGCATGAGAGGACGTGGCCTCAAGCTGCATTAGGGGAGGTTTAGTCTGGACATAAGGAGGAATTTCTTCCTGGAAAGGGTGATTAGACAGGGGAACAGGAGTCACTATCCCTGGAGGTATTTAATGAAAGACTGGACATGGCACTCACTGCCATGGTCTGGTTGACATGGTGTTAGGTTATGGTTTGGATTCGATGATCCCAGAGGTCTTTTCCGACCTAATTGATTTTGTGATTATGGACAACCCTTAATTCTAAAGTAGTAATGAATAGGTAATGTCTCCTGATGTCCTGATTCCAGCTGGGGCAGGGTTAATTTTTGCAGGAACCAGGAGAGAGCGTGGCTAGGATGTGGAGGTTATTCTATCGCACCTCACATCATTGGTCATTGCCAGGAGCAGGGGGAAAAGGGGTTTCTTCCTATGGAGAAAACATGGAGGAGGGAGCCAACTAGTATTGTGTATTGGAAGGGGGAGCAGGTTTCCTATCTCATTGATTTTTCCAGTATATTGTTGTGCCTCCAAGTGGGAAAGAGGAGGAGAAGGGGGAGTGAGAGAGAGCAGCAGCATGTGGTTTTGGAAAGTCTCAGTGGGGCTCCTGAACTGGGGAGTACCATTCCTAGACCACAACACGTGGGATACAGCCTGAAGAGGCCTGCTTTGAGGTGCTGCCAACATCGCCCAGCTTTCAGTGAAATTCACCCAGTGCTGCAGAAGGTTTAGTTCACATGAACTGTTTTGCTGTTCTTTTGAGTTAATTCCTTGGATTAAAGAATAATATTAAGATTTTGTTACATGCTAAGAGGATATGCCATCAGAGGGAAAACAGAAGAGGTGAAATTCAGTCCACAGAATTGCTTTTGTTGGTGACTCCAAGCCCCACTCAAGCACCTGTTGCTGAGTGGGTAGTGCAAATGCTTCGTTAGTTCCACCAAAACCTGCGGGTGCTGCACTGGTTAATACGTTAATTAGAAATAATGTGTAAATCCGAATCCTGTCTTCATATGTGTATGTGATAAGTTTCACCACCACTTAGACACGCAGTCTCCTGTTCCCACATGGAGCAGGACCTGTAAACTTCCCCTGACCCAATGGTTTCTGGAGACCTGAGCTGTTGATGCAGAAATGCACACAGTTTATTTTAACCTTCTACTTGCAGCTGCAAGTATTTCCTTCTCAGCAGTGTACAATCTGAGACACTCACAGAACCATAAATATTTGCTGTGCATATATACACCAAGATGTACGTCAGTATTAATACTGAGTTTTTTCACTTTGAACAATGAGAAGGTAATGAGGGTGACTGTGCTTGTCCGTATGATACGTTCCAGATTGCCCAATTAACACATTTTATTGTTTTAACTGCTTAGTCTATTTTTTATGTGAGCTGTTGCTGAGTTGTTTGAAATTATTTACTTAAGGACTTTAAAAGTGACCTTTTTATTTTAAATCCCCAGAGTTCCATAGTTGGTGTTTTTCTTCCTTAGGGCATATTTCATTTTTGGATAAACATGTTGTAAGTGCTGCTAAGATGGCTGTAATGATCCTATTATAAACTATTGTTTGTTTCTTTAGTGCTCCTAATGTTTTCAGCCCTGTGCACATTTGTCTAATTATCAACACTGATTCAATGTAGCAAGAAAGGACTAATTTTAATCAATATACATGCATCTATGTAAAAAATAGAAAAAAGAATGTGCATTTTGTTGTAATCAGTCATTTAAAAAATCGGTTTTTTCACAGATGGCACTTTGGGAAGTCTAAGCCAACTATTCCTGCTGCATGCATGCCTGAATTTATTACATTGTTCTGCGGAGCTGAGAGATTCTCCTTCCTGTTGGTCTGTCCCTGTGTGAAACAGGAATTTACAGGACTAGAATGAGTCAGAAATGAAAGCAGGAGCCCCTCCCTCAAAGTTTGGACATCTACTTGGAAACACTTAGATCTCGCTCAAAGCTCAAATGATTTGTGAGGGCAAGTGTTCCAACTAAGATCTTGCAGTTGGACACTTTGCCTTCACTAAGATCAAGCTCTCATGTCAGGCTCGGATATTCAGGGTTATTTTCATGAGATGAAAGAAATCTTAATTAAGTGTTCGTATCTTTGTCAGCCAGACTCAGAATAAAAATTGATGCGATTCCCTTGAGCTTCACTGCTTGTTATACTCTGCAAACAACAAAGATAATGGAGAAGAATAATGTGAATCTCATTTAACATTACAAAGAAGCTTTCCACAGCAGTATAGGCTGATGTGGAGCTATTGAATTTGCATAAAAAAAACTCTCCGATTTCTCCTCCCTTAAAAAAAAAAAAAGGAAAAGAAAGATTTAAAGAGTATTTTAAGAATGACTGGATTGTTTCTTGTACTCGAGGGAAGAGATAATAGGTTAATGATTTTAGTCCTACTCTCTGTGAAAAATTCCAGTTCTTCCATGCCATAAGCAGCCCAGATGACCTCAGGCAAGACACTTCCTTCTCGCTGAGCCTTAATTCTCTCCTTTTTGCTAGTTCAAAGAGGATTTGTGAGGCTAAATGTATTAAAAACTCTGAGGGGCTCAGCTTACAGTCATAACAGGCAGAGCAAAATCTCAGAGAGACAGCAAGTACTAGTGAAAAAACTTCCTCACAAATAGCAAAAAGACGGTGGCATGCAGGACCAAAGCATCCACAACAGTAAGAGCAGGAAGCCCTACACAGGATTTGCAAGTCAGAAGCAGCTGCAAAAGAACGATTGGGCTTCCTTTACCAGCATGACATTTTAACTCCTTCCATCTCAGCAGGTAGGGAGGGTTTGGTATCATGATGTTCCTCATTAGCCAAGCTAGTCAGGGCTTTCAAAACCCATGTCTAGACAGGAGATTTGCACTTCTGTCTTGAGAGGGCCTGGCAATGTTTTACCAAACACAAATTAGTTTTGGATAATCATATTTTAATAAGGTGACAGCAAAACAGCTAGGATCAGGTAAATGAGAGACCAGGCTTCAACTTCTTCAAAAATTTGAAGTCCAACACTTGCCAGATGTCAAAACAATGCAGCCCTGTTTTCTGCTAATTTTTGTAATACCATAGTTTTTTCCTTTTGTGCCATTCTTCAGTCTGTCCTTGACTAGAAGATGGTGGTTTAATGCTGTAACCACACACTGAGCTATTGCCAGGATGGCAGTATTTTGAAGAATAAGGTGTTCTGCTTCAGCATTTGTTCTGTTATTTGAAGGGAAGCCTACAGACCCTGAACTGATAATCGTATGTAACCTTGGGCAGAGTTCATATCACTTTAAAAGGAAAGTATTGTCCTGATCGGGGTTGAGAAACTTAAGGCACAGCGAGATGAACTGATCTGACCAACACCACTAAAGGTCAATCAAAGTCCTAGGAACATCAAGGAAGTCTCTTGTCCATTGGCTTCTTTGCCAGGCAATAAAAGCTGCAGTGCAGGACATGTGGGAGCTCCTCCATCCCAAATAGAAGGCACTTGACTATGAGGGCAGGAACAAGCTACTACTATTTTTTTCCCTATAACTTAATGCATGTGCTTGCTACTCTGCATTCTAAAATTAAAAAAAAAAAAAAAAGAGAAAAGGTTAGTTAGCTTCTCAGACTCAGTTATTTTCCATGCTGAACAACCATTTTTACGTTAAAAAACACGGCAGTTTTTCAACATCTTTACATAGAAACTGCAATATATAACACTGTGTCCCCTTAACAGAATTTAGAAAAATCCATAGAACTGGTGCAGAACGTGTGAAAAATACCCAGGCTGAAAGCATGGATTGACTTTTTGCTTCCTTAAAAAAGATAAGAATGTGCTGGAGTAAAAGCAAAGCATTAACATATCAATGAAGGGAAAAAAAACCTCATGTAAATTAGTCAGGGGGAAACTTTCCTGTTGGTGACTCATACAGCAAAATCATAAATATACTGAAGTCAGCATTAACAAATTTTACCATCCTTTTTTTCCAAGATGAATTTTGCAGGAAAACAATCTAATTTGGAGGATCAATGGTTTCTTGTAAAAGGGGTAAGAAAGTAATAAGAATGTATCACAATGAGTTTTGTGGTTATTGAATTTTACTTGTTTACTGAATTAATCGACTTCACTTTGGGATTCCTAATGTAATGTTCCAAGCTTCTGTACTATTTGTTCTAGTTGGTTGCTGTTAACAATATGAATTATCTTTTACCAGTATGACTCAGTTTAACTCAGTTCCAAACCTTTTAAACTCCTAACAGATGGATCAGAAAGTCAGGGTTAGAAAATAAGCTAAAATATGACAGCATGGTTTAAAATTTCTCTAAGCCCAGGACTGTGTTTCTGGGTTACTCGCTGTAAACTCAGATTTTCTAAATCTCAACACTGAATAAATCTTGTCTTCATTTAGAGAGTCAAAATCTGCTAAACTAAAAGAGCTGTGGTTCGTTTATAGCAGCCTCCACACAGCTGAGGAGCTATGAAAATGTCTAAAAATAACATGATCTAAAATAGAACTTGCAATTCCAGATATCTCAGTGCTTTCACATGAACAACAGTGAGCACTGGAAATGGAAAATGTCCTGTAGTCAGTGGCAGGCTCCCCCTTCCAGCCCTCAGCCCGAACTTGCCCCCTCCATGAATCTTGGCACGGTGAAGAGGAGGAGCCTGAGGACACGAACACTACCTCCTCAGGGAAGCAGGGAGTTCTGGTGGTTGTTATTTCTTTACACATTGGCTACTTGACTGCGTCTGCAGTTCGGGATGCCAGCAGATTTCCAGGAGGAGCACTGGCAGGCAGCTGTTGCTGCCAGAAGAGCTCGATAAAACCGTTTATCATGTGTCCCTGTAACGTGCACTGCACAGAACCACCACCCAAGGTAAATTGTGCATGCAAAGAGAAATCAAAGTTTGATAGAAAATAAAGTTTACCAAATTTGTAATATTCTCATGATGGGATGACACAAGGGTGAATTACTCCTACAGTGGCCTTTTCCCCAGAAGACACAGGGAGTTGTTTCTGAGATCAGTGCATTGCAGTGTCTGTTCAGTCAGTACGGGGGGACCTTTCCTTTGCAGGAACATCTGCAGGGCTGAATGTCAGGGATGGCACATACTGGAAAGTTCATTTTGCCTTGAAAAGATCCCTGGGTCTGGTCCAGTACAATCAAAGAAGGACAAGGTTTCCTATATTTGATTTTTGTGGCCCATGACTTGAAAACCCTCTCTCCTCACAACATTCAGCTACCCTTAGAAAATACTCAATGCTACAGAGGAGGCCCATGTTGTAAACATAGTAAAGAAATTATTTCCTGCCAGGCAATTAGCATTGCTACCTGCTAGTCAGCTTGTGCACATGCTGGCTGTGCCACCGATCTGCAGACTGGGTGGGACCTTGATAATTATAGACAATTACAATGATCAGTTATGGATAATTATGGAACAGCAGGCCAAACTCCTCTCTGTGGTTTCCCCTCTTAACCTTGGCGGTGTTACACCATGGTTTGAGTGTGAAGCAAAGCCTCTGCCTCTGCAGCCTGCTGTCTGTCTGCAAGTAAACACAACTTTGTAGGTCAGGAGTTCATCAGTTACATAATCAGCCACATCTTAATGCCTGTGATACTATGGACTCATCACATATGGATATGGCTTTATTATAAGGGATATAGCCAATCTTCCACCTTCAAGAGGCTGCCCACAAGAAAGAGCATCATTACAAAAATAGAGCAGACTGAGTTTAAGAGAAAGTGGAAACTTAAAGCCGTGTATTTCATCATTTACAGGTGCTGCTGTAACAATTAACTGCCTGCGCCTAACCAGATCATAGATGTTTGCCAGCCACACTTCATCCCACCTCCCACACTGTGGCTGCACCAGAGGATTGATTTCCAGCCAGTGGGCCATTTGCAGGCACGGGGAGAGCTTTTGGCTGTTCCTAAGGCAAGTGTCTCTCAAGCAGCTAATAAACTGCTTAGGGAAAAGGCAGGGGATGCCAGCTGGACCTGGCCCATGAACTGGCAATTAGACTACACTGTGGTATTGAATGACCAGAGAGAATGACTCTCAATTTACTCTTCTAAGGGATAACTATAGCTCAAGCAGTGCTTCAGTGTGTTGGGGGGGGATGTTGAATCTTCTGTCTGAGGATTTACAATACTCCCCAGCTAGCAAAGATCAGAGACTGGGAGAATGCGCACATCTAGCACATTAATTTAACTCTGCCAGAGCCAGGAGCACCAGAGCAGGCTGATGATCTGCACAGCCTCTGTCTTAGAAGCACAGAAACCAGGGAATAACCTGAACATGTGGTGATGAAGGGGATTTTCTTAAAGAACTCAAAGGTCTGATTTTCAGGGAATCTGCAGAGACCGTTCATTAAGCTGTGTGATGGCTTTTCAGCCTCTGACAACTGGGAAGTGCAAGAATGGAAGTTGACAGCAGTTGCTGAGAGCTTTGTTTTGGTTTGGTAGTTTTTGTAAACTCAGTTTTCTGATTGAAGAACACTTTTGCATCCCTGGGAGCCTGTGCAGCAGCACTGCTGGGGGATGTGGTAAAGGAAGGATCCAGGCAGTGCAATAGCCATATCAAACAAGCAGCACCCAACATACTGTTTCCTAACTGCTGACAAAACAGATGAATCACACAAGCATGCTGTACATTGCCACCCAATTTGCCCTGAAAGGTGCTTTTCAGTTATTTAGGAAAGCCTACGATCAAGAATATTTAGTTGTAGTAGTGTGGAGGTTTTTTGCCTACATCAGAGCGTGGTTTTAAATAATGTGCTGCTGTCAACTACTGAGCCCATCTTTATTGCTGTGATGACTTCTCAGAGGTGAAACAGTGGAACCAGAAGAAAAATGCGGGCCTCAGACAGCACTGAAGTCACCAAGAGGGGTACTGAAGAATTTGACAGAAAAACAGTAATATCATTTGCTGCTGCTTGTCATCAGCACCTCAGTCAGCTTGTCAGTGTTGTAAGTCTGGATTGTTCTTTCATCCCAACAACAAAAGAATGTCTCGAGGATTTCCTGAACATAGAAGAGTTCAGATGAAGGGAATCTCTTAAAAAAATTTATAGTACCTCAAAAAAGCTTGAAAATGGAATAGTTCTAGCCAAAACCACATGCTCTTACACACATACAAATTAAATAAAACAGCTCATGAATGTTGGGCTTTGGACAAGTTTTAATTTTTTATTATAAAAACAGTGACATTTGAAATACTGAAAAATGTTGAAATAAAGCATAATTACAAAGACATCAAAAAGTTAACAAGCAGGTATAGAGAAAAAAGCAGAAGAAATCTGTAGTCCACCAATCTTGTGAACTTCTGTTTTTTTCTTTCTTGTTTGGATGACAGAGGTTATCTTCAATGCTAAGCAAAGACCATGGGCAACATCCTGGCCCCAATGAGGTCAACGAATGTTTTCCATAGGCTTCAGAGATAGCAGAACTTTGCTCATTACCCACATACTCATTAGCACATCTTCTAAATCCTTGAACTTGCTGTACCTGTTCCTCCAGTGAGGAGGCCATGTATTTTCTTGTTACGCATCTGCTCCAAACCAGTTACTTTGCAGATAAAAGCTCTTTGGTCTGTTCAGTCCATTCATAAACTGCCAATATTTCGCCTACACTGAGACACAAACACCAAGATGTGCAGATTCTAGGCAGTGGCCTGCTAAGTGGCATCAGTTATGATTACTCCTCGCCTGCCTGTCTGAAATAACCCTGCTGTGCTAAATTTCAGGGCACACAGTACAGCTGACTACCCCAAAAATCACAGTACAAGAGAACTGCCCTTCAACATATAGTAGCTAAACTCTAAACACAAATAGATTGCTGCAGTTAATTGCTTCTCTGAAGGGTACAGCTGCTTTGACAGCTATGCAACAGATGACAGCCATCAGGGAAAAGTGTTGAGCTGCAGGTAAAGCTCAGACAAGCCAGGATCAGGGATCGGGGATGCAATGGCAGAAGCACAGAGCTCTCCTCTGGCTCCGTGATACAAACAGGAGTGCAGCTGTGGCAGTGTAAAACCACGGACATCCCTGGTTATACACGGTCCTAGCAAAAGGAGTTTCACAGCATCAGCCCAAAGCCTACAAATGTGCACACATTTAACATGCATTGGTAACCTTCCCACACCATCTCCAAAGGCACAAATGCAGATGGAGATTTGAGAAACACTATCTCATTCTTCAAGGCAGCACTTCTGGGATGGGTCAGGCATAGTCTCAGGACCGTCTGAAGAAAACCCCCCAGCTACCACCAAAGCTGCAGCTCCTCTGGGGATAAAGGGCTTCTGCTTTTCGTGGTGTCAGTTCAGCATTGTTTATAAACCATAGTATTCAATTGTAACACATTCTCTTCTCCATACTATGAGCCCTCTGACAAGGAGAAATATACACTCTTCAATAAATACTAAACTGACATTTTTAAAAACTTCATTCACAAATTTAGTTTATATTAGAATATTCAAGTGACAAAATGATAAAAACTTCCAAACATCAGATTAAGAAAAATGACTTTAAAAATTTACTTCAGTCTACTATAAGTACAAATGCTACATGCTTTGGACATACAGACTTTAAACTTTAGCCCACCATGAAATTCAGGGAGAAAAAGGGTTTAGATCATCTTTCCAAATAAGTTTAAAACCTCCTTTAGAAATATTCCTTGAGGAGCGAACTAGTCTGATGTGGGGTAAAAAGGATAAATATGGCAATGTAGCTGACAGTAGCAGCCACCAAGGATTTAAAAAAGGAGGTTGGAGAATGATCCATGTTATTCTCCTTCTGTCTCTGAACAGTGCTTCCTTCTGTACATTACTAGCCTGTCGATGAGCACCTCTGCAAAAATGCTAGAGGAGACCAGACTAGCTGGTGGATCCTCCATGGGACCAAAGTACAATCACAGTCAGGTATAGCCCAACTATTTCTACAATGGCATAGAACACTACAAGTTGACGAACAACATGACAGCAAAAAACTGAAAGGACTTTATGCAACCAGTCAAACCCCATTCAGCAGCTTTTGATCAAGGGCAGCAGCTTGCAATGAACAGCCACTCTGTTTCAAAACCACCTCCTGTGCACAGCCTGCTCCCTCTCTCCTCTCTCACACACTCACGCTTTCTGGCTCACTGCTCCTCTTCTCCTCTTCCTCTCACTGGGAGGTCTCCCGGAGCCTCTCTTTGCCTGGGGCTCAGCGGCATCGCAGAAAGCAGAATCCTTGCAGCTCATCGGCATGTCTGCCCCATCGGGTTGGCGCTCTGGCAGCTACACAGCTCCCTCAAGTCTCTTTCTTCATTTTCTTCCTCTTCCTCCTCTCCTTTTTTCCAGGTACACCTGCCATACAAACAACAGGGGCCAGTGCACAAACCTTCCACATGCAATTGCATCCCTGAGAACTGTTGGCTTTTTGCCAGATGAAGGAAATTTAAGGGTTCTTAGATGTGTTTTACAAGGGCCACCTACTTTCAAGGGTAATTCAAAGTCACGGGGAGAACTCTGAATGTTTTCAGTGGGCTCTGGATCACTCATATTTGCTTCTGTTTCATGTTGAAAAGTGCTGTGCAAAAATTATTGTCACTTAATGCAATAGTAGCTTTTTTTTTTGTTCAGTAACTCCAAGAGGAGCAGGAATAGGTATTTATCACAGAAAAGCCTCTGAGTAATACAGAGCCTCTCAAAGAATTAACACATGCAGCTAAAGGAGAAGCATTTCACATATTCACTTAAATATGCATTGGTGAACACTTCTCAGATTACACATTCTTCTGAAAATTCATCCGATGTGCAATCACTTACCATTATTGGGTGAATTATTAGCAATGTCCAAGGATTTTTTGAAGGAAGCACCAACTGCATCACTGCTATGTTTTGTAGATATCAAGTCCCTTGGGCCTTCTTCCATTCTTGTTTGCAAACCTTGCTGGGGCTTAATTGAAACAATGTGCTTCACTAAGCATATGAGTTAAACAAAGCATAGGCAATTACAAAATATGAGAGAAAATGTCATTATTGTGGGGCATTTAAAGGAACTGCAGGACAAATTAATTTTTACATGGTTAGAATATTTTGCCATGTTATCTACCTACCTCTTATTTATTTGTTTTAGAGGGGATTAAAGTGTTGAAATTATCTTTCATTACCATTTTTCCCCTTGCTTCCCCCAGTGAACAGAGGAACAGCAAGAAATACTGAGATGAAAGTACTGTCATTATATAGTGACACTGAAGAGTAAGATGCACCCAGTGACTGCTAAAAGTGACTAGAGTCCACAGAAAGACTGGAGGTAGCACAAGGAGTGTGATGAGCAACTTTGTGGATCTGGCTTCACAAGTAATTTCATTTTTTATGTACATCTGAAGGACGACCATGCACAGCAGCATTTGGGGCACCAGACACCAGCATTTGGGGCTGACATGCAACATGAGCTTCTTCTGGCCCATCATAAACATGTCAGAAGAAGCAATGCTGCCCTGAGGAGTCTGAACAGCACTGTTAAGATTATTCATTAAGGTACCTACGAAGCTAAACCAACTAATTGGTTGTGCAAGAGAGTGGCGTGACAGCACTCTGGGAACTGATAGGATATCTTAATGATTATGTGGATTGTGGTCAGTGAGGTAGTTAAAACATTTCCCTTAAAATGGGAGCATCAGGAGATCCGGAAGCAAAATTGTCCCAAGGATCATAAGAGACCACAGTGGGTGTGAGGGGAAGACAAATTATTAAAAAAAAAAAAAGGGAAGGGAAGGGGCGGGGCTAGGGCAGGCAAGGGGCGAGGACCGAAAGGGGCGCGGAGGGGGCAAGGGGAGGGGAGGGAAGGGAAAAGGGGAAAGAAAAAAGTAGCTATACATGTCCAGAAAAACATATTCTGTGACAAGTGAATGAAATACAATTTGGATATTTTGGGAGGTCCCTCCCCATTTCTCATTTAACTCAGCACCAAGGACATCACAGGCGAGGACTAGTCCAAAACCCAGTAAACACTCTGTTCCTTTGCACTTCCCATCCCAAATGAACTGACATTGTCTACAGCCTTCCTCTGTTGCACTCTGAGACATTTTTCTCTCAATAGGCTTTTTACTGGTATAACAGTGGCCTCGTTTTATCTTCACTGACTTTTGGGAACCACCTTTTCATTACTGTTAATATCTCTGGGTGACCTTCAGCTATAGATGAAACACAGGCCAATTGTACATTAAATTTAGAGTGCATCTGGCTTTAATCATGGACGAAAAATTGTTTGGGCAGATGCATTCCAAGTTTAGTGCACAACATTCTGTACTGCAAAATCAAAGTGTTGTGAAAATATGTTAGAGAATACCATGTTGCAAAACTCCACTGTTCACTGTACTCATAACTTCTTTTCATGGGGAGAAAAGAGAAGAGAAAGCCAGAAGACAGAGGAAGAAAAGTCTCCCTTAGGTCATCCTAACAGAGAAGAATCCCCCTCTGCTTGTGGAAAACCAAACACTACTCTTGAAATACAAAATACTCACATGCCTCAGTCCTGCTCCACCCCTTGCTTCCTTCACTTCCATTTTCTTCTTCTTCCGCTGTGTTTTGCTTTCGAGCCCAGAAAGGCAGAAACGGATGCCTGCTTTGCCTTTTGGCAAATCCTGAAAGCATCAGAGATTTTGTAAGACGAGTCCTGGGACAGCTAATTTTGTTTTTTTCAGGAAGACTGATTACCTCCAGGAGTGTGTGCTAACAGTGTACAAGCAGGGCTGTCTCTCTGGATAAGGTGCACACCTCAGCTCTTTGCAAAAAGCTCAGCATGCTCTTCCCACTCCTGCCTGAGGGGAATATTTCCCTGGGCTTCCAGAAAGCATTTAAACAGCAAGACTTCTGCTTCTACATCTCCACCCAAGATACCACTGTATCACTGTCACCAAACCGTCTTATCAGCAAACTTAAATATGTCCCGCCTGCCCAAGATGCTGTGAAGGCTCTGTCAGCTCTTGACTCCACACCTCTTTTAAGGCCTGGTTATTTGAGAAGGTCAGCAGCAGTAGGGTGCAAACAGCCAGGATTTGCTGCTTAGGACAGCAATACCACCTGGATGATGAACTCTCAGAACCAGCCAACTCTCCCCAAGCCATCTCATGCATCCTGCAAGTGTGTCCCCCAGCTCCCGCTATCTCACACAGATCAGGCAGTGACCATGCCAGGCACTTCCTCCTGTCATGAGAAGGCCCCCACAACCAAAGGAGCCTGGCTCCAGGGCTGGAGACCCCAGCCTGGATGAGTCTGACCCCAGTGGAGCAGGTCTCCCTTGGCCATCAACGCCACTCTCCTCACCTTCTTCTCATCCCTCTTCTGATGCTCCTCATCTCCAGTCCAGTTTCCCCACTCTTCCGTGGGAGCCTTCCAGTCAGAGTCCAGATCAATCACTGAAGGGTCACCTATTAGGGCAAGCAGACAAATGAGTTACGTTCAAATCCATACTACTTTCCAGCCTCACATGAGTAGCACAAATGCTGCAAAAATACCTTCCTGCTCGTCGTCTTCCTGCTTGACCGTGTGATGTCTGGATGTGCATGTGTGCACATCTTAAATGCATTAAAACATTTACAAATTTATTTTTAAAATGTATTAAGACGTATACATTGACTGCCAATTCACAATTAGTGACTGCACTCTTCAGGACAGGAGAAAAATTGAAGAAGGGCAGAAAAGCACATACAGAAACAAAAGCCCTTCCAGCCTGCACTTCAAGAAAGCAAGCTTTACAGAACTAATAGTGTATCTTGTCAAACATCTCCTTTTAATTTTATGGAGAAGGATTGAGGCATATCCAGAAAACACTGGTAACAATGTCCACGTTATTAATTGTTGTCTTCCCTGATGGGGGAGACGCCAGGAGAAAAAAGGAGTCGAATGGGACTTCATGCTTCTCAGTCTCCAGATAGGTGTTTATTAATTCTTATCTAAGGCGTACAAGCCACTGCCATGGCCAGACATAGCACAGAGCAGAGAATGCAGCAAGAAGACAACTTACCAAGATTTCACAGCCTTTTTAAGGTAAATTACCCAATGAAGACTTAAAACGCAAGATATTTTCACTTTTTTACCAATGTCCAACAAGTTCCTAAATCACGTAGACAGAAACTGTGGAATTTTGTATCCAATCATCCCAGACCACTATTGTTGCAAAATATGGAGTTAGTGAAGAAGGAGAAAGAAGGTTTTAACTACAACTTATCTTCCATTTTGAGGTTTTCTACTTTTACCTATTTACTATGCAAATAGACCTAAAAACTCTAAATTTTTCACCCTGTGATAATCTCACATAGTATTCTATCACCTAATTCACACCATTGTAGATTCAAATTCTTCCCAGAGGCTAGGCAAATTTTCCCATGGACAAAGGCCAAAACCAGTGTTGTTCAGGGGGGTAAAAGTCTTCAAAACAGGCAGAGAAATATTCTCTGCATTCTGGGTTCCCACACACTGGCAGACACAGCAGGCTCTTCCATTCACTGCAACACACCATCCTCTGGGCGATTATTTGTAAGGAAGAGTAATATTAGCAAAGAATTTGTGCATTTGTTATTGCTCTCATTGGTGTTTTCTTTCTTACAAAAAATAGAACCAAGTACATTCTCAACTTCACCATGCTTTTCTATTTTCTTTTCTTGAATGTAAGCCAGAATAGCACCATCCCAGCACTGTTTTCCAAACCTCCCTAAGATGCAACTCTAAATAGGCACGAAATAGGTATCACCTACCCAGCATCAATTCTGATCATTTCATGGGAGCTGGGCAAAAAGCTTTTCAAAATCTTTTAGTTTTCTCTATCTTTCAGCATCTGGTACCTTTGAAAATCTGGCTGCAAGCCCTCAGCTGCCTCTCCTCACAGCACTGGCAAACTGTGCTCAGGCAAGAAGGCAAAACAGACCAGTTTAATTCCTTCACCCAAACTGAATGAGGCGCAAAAAAGCAGATAAATCGGCATAAGATGTTGAAAAGACTACTTGATTACTTTTTAACAATTTGAATGTAACAATCTTAAGTCTTATCCTAGCAGGAAGAAAGACTTTAAAAACATAACATATAATAATAACTCTTGGCTGATTACTTCTCTTAAAAAAAAAAAAAAATTCCAAGCTGGATGGAAAAACTTCTACTTGAAGCAGGGCCAAAACCAAAAGCATGCTGGGAATGATAAAAGAAAACTCTTTCCAGAATGTTGCTCTGACCAGTTTACTGCCAAATGTAATAAACATGATTATAAACATTGTTTAAGTTTCTCAGTTTAAAATCCATGCCCTCTATATAGACAATGTCTTTCCTTCTTCAAAAGGGAAAGGAACAGCTAATTTTGAATGCATTCTCCGATAAAATTCCAGTCCAAAACAGAATTCAATCTCCTGAGATGCAAGGCAGCAGCTCTGCTGATGGATGCTCTTGTGGGTGTGCAAGCAAAACAGACCATAGCTTAACAAATGGAAAGCCACAACTGTTGTTTTCACCTTTTTAACTTCTGATATCTCAAAAAGTGCATTTGTCTGTATACTTCTAAACATGAAAATAGTTTTGATGGCAAACTGCTTGCAATGGGCTTACATTAATGCTTCACCCTTATCACATGTGGGCATGAAACAGCTAAACAGCGGTGACTCTGCCTCATCTCAGAATTACTCTTGCAAAGCATTGTGTCCCAGGGGTGTTAAAAATCAACTCAGACTAAAGTTAAGGGAGGTATAAGATTCTTTATAATTTGCTGAATTTGATGGGGAAATCAGATTAAATGTACTTTTCCCAAAGCTCTGTCTTAAAATCTCTTCTCTTGTGTAGCATATTTCTCTTCTACAGTGACATCTCCCACAGTGTCGTTAAACTTTGAATGCTCTCTAGTATTTTTAAATCAGCAACTGATTCTCCTTGGGTCATCAAGCCTCTCACAGGCTAAAACTGATCAGAAGTTTCTGTGAACATAAACACTAAAAGGAATGTACCATGCAGCAGCACATCCCCCTATTCCCCATGTGTGTTTAGCCCTGACAGAGGTGAGATCCCTGACAGAGGTGATATCTCTCTCAGCACCAGTACAGACCAACATCTTGGCAATTCCTTCTGTTCATTTTGACAAAAGTAATGCTGTTAAATGTCATTTTCCAACTAAGTTCTTGCTTGCAAGCCACCTCAGTCCTCCAGCAAACTCCACCCAGACACATCTGTACTTTTCTGTTGGCAGCAAACATTTGCAGTGTGCATTTCAAGGCCAAGGTAGTTTCCATGTACCCCATGAAATGAAAACACTTTTAGATCCTGAAAGGCCCAACATTGAAGGTGTCTTCAGAAACTGGGGAGGCTGCCAGCAGCTCTGCAGGCAGAAAGTCCATCCCAGCACCAACTACCTAAATGCCCCTGGTCTCCAATCTCTCTCCTGTGTAATGAGGAGGAGCAGATGGCTGCACCCTGGGGGCTGTTGGGGACCAGGCAAACAGGGCCCCACAGCAGCAGGATCTGGTCAAAGGGGACAGTCAGCAAGTTCCCTGTGCCTGCTGATAGATAGGGTGGAGTACAGGCTGAACCTAATTATCTGGCCTGGAAAACGAAACTGGAAAGTACTGCAGAAAAACTCAGTCTGTGTCACCGAGAAGGGGATTAAAAATTTTCTAATCCAGAGTTGTACATTTGGTTTCTATCTACCAGTATCTCTCTTGGCATGCTGTCCCTCAATATGGGCAGCAGAAACCTAAGGGAGGTTCATCTGGCAGGGCAAACCTCTCAGGAGGTTGCATATTGTCCATGGCATTGAGCTTTTCTGTGGCTGCTGTAGAAAACCCATCCCTTTGCAAAGGGCAGTTGACTGAGTAATGAACATACACCCAAATCCTTGCCAAGTCATCACTTGTAGACCAAGTGTAATACATCCAGTTGAAATGGGTCGAAAATTTCCAGTCTAAAGCTTGCATTTCTGTGTTACAGGTCAAAATTATTGCCACCAATAGCTGGGTGAAGGAATCCCTTATTTTGCACCTTCCTTCAGCATAACTCAGTAGAGGCAAAATAGCAAATAAACCCCAGACTGAAGACTTCTTTTAATGGATAAAAGCTACTGATTCCCATAAAACAAAGGAATTAAAATTGATTTTAACCCTGGAACAGAAGGAAGGTTGGGAGTCAGGAGACATAGGATCAGGAGACATGGGAGTTTTTTTAAGGTTCTGGAGAAAATTTGCATTGGCAGTCAAGAAGGACTCATTGGGAAGATGCCAAAACACAGGTAAAAAGTGACTCTCATGGTCGTGAGACGTTGCATTTGCAAAGCAGCATGTGGGATTTCTGAGATTGCACTGTGCTATTGCCAAAGCGCAGGTCCACTTCACTTGGAAGCAGATGCATGGGATAAAATTAGTATTCCCTTGCCTTAGAACCAGGCACAAGTGCTCTAAAACAGCCCAGCCGGCCTCACTGTGTGGGTTACATGTTTTATAACAGCAAAACCAGCCACAGCTTGAGATGCATTCTGTGGGACAGCAAAGCTGAAGTATATAAATGTCACCAAACGGGCAGTGGCAGATATGTGGCATAGGTATATAAAGGGAGTACTGGGAAACACATGCAAGTAAAGCTTCCAAGGCAGAGGCAGGAGGATCAAGAACAACCCTGCAGAAGAAGCAGGAAAGGTGCCTGGCAAAAGCAGAGCATTTTCCGGGCTCAAACATAAAGTGAATTATGCCAGGACCAGAAGAGGTTCGCCCCCCTTTCTTTCTCTTTGTGACAGGAATGAAAGGTGGGTAAACACTAATGATGAGCAGGGAAAAATGATGATGAAAAACTTTGGGGCCCCCTTCCCTTGTGGAAGAGTCCTGGCCACCTCAGCCTGCTGGTGAGGACAGGGACTACTGGGACAGCAGCCATCAGTGCTGACCATGTGGCTTCAACTCCAGGACACTGAATGCCCCCAGCTGACAAAGGCTTAGATTGCTCCGGATTAATTGTTTGAATATGCAGAGACAATAACTGATGACAGAATGAGAATTTCAGAATCAATGAGGTAGGAAGAGGCCTCTGGAGATTGTCTAGTCCCACCCCACACCTTACAGACGGCTCAGCTACAGCAGGTTTCTCAGGAATGTAGCAGTCAGGGTTTTGAATATTTTGAAGGGTGGAAACTCTGCAGACTTTGTGGGCAAACAGTTCTGTTGCCTGACCACTCTCACCATAAAAAAAAAGCTTTCACTTATGGATAAGTGGAAATTCACTTCTTATCCATTGCCTCTTCCCCACTGTCTGGGCTGACCATATGCAACAACCCTATGCTCATACACAGGCATGGCTGGACCTGCTCCAGTATATCGCTGACTGGCTTATACTGGGGAGCCCAGAAATGGACACAGAACTCCAGATATGACAATAATTAAGAATTAACCATGAGCAGCATGTATCATTAGTGAATGTCAACACAGCAGTGCGTTATTTGGAAACCAGCCAGACTGATAGACTTTTAAATATTCCAAAAGTGACTGCCCAGTTCCCTTTACCACTAACTCCCTCTCTCCCTCTATGTATATATGCTTTCAGTTGTGCCAACACTCACGCCTCAAGGCTTTTGTAAGTGCGGGTGTTATTATTGTTGGTACTTCACAAAAGATAACCCCATGTGAGGCAGGGAGCCAGCCAAGGCAGCTCCAGCAGCAGGGGCAGAGGCAGGAGGCCAGCATGCAGCTCCTTCGGTTGTACCAGCCTGGCACAGAACAAAGAGACTCATTACATGTACTGCTCTGGATTTGATAAAATGACCCCAGCTCATATTTAGGCTATGAATGGTATTTTTTTTTTTAGTTCCCAAGCCTGCAAGAGCTAATAGGCCATGTTTAACTGTCTAAGAGCTCATTTTGCCTGCAGCGCTGACCTTAATGCCAGCCATTACCTCATCTAAATTCAGGGAATACATGTTCATGACATGGCTCTCCCCTGCATCAATATCAAGGCTGATGATTCAAAGGCAAAAAAAAAAAAACAGGACAAAAAAGCAAGCTGTAAGACAGACAGAATCCTCCAAAAACTTCTGCTCTGATATTTGCAGAAGGAAGCTGCTGAGCTTGCTCCCATAGTTCTACTCTCAGGCAGATATGGAACTCCAAAAGCAGAGCCCTGTCTGCAACTGCAGATCAAGCCCAGAGCGTGCCAAGTCTGACATGTGCTAAGTGCAGTGCAAGGGAACGCTGCTGAAGAGCTGCCCACACTGCCTCCCTCCATCCCACGTGGGCACGACGGGCTCCAAAGTTGGAAGGGGCCAGGAACCCTTTGCAGCAACGCAGGGGTAAAGAAACACAGCACCAAGGGAAGGGAATGCTGAGGGTTGGGGGTTTCGTTTTTATTCTTTTTAAAGCAAACTGTGCTATTTATAAAATCACGGCCAAAATGATGCATTTGCTGCAGAGCTTCAGTTACCGCTGGGCAGAGAAGCAAGACAACCACAATCTTTTCTCCTTAATGCATTCCACCCCTCTGGGTTCTCCTGCAGTTAGGCAATCAGAGCAGCTAGAGCACGAAGAGGTTTGCTCAGCTCATCAGCCATCATTCCTGCAAGAGCAGGGAAAGGCCTCCCAACAACAGGGGTATATACAGATACTTCACTCAATCCTGACCAAAAGGTTGAGAGAAAAGGTCATCTAATACCCACACTGTTCATGTCAAATTATTCGAGCCACTCAGGACCCATGCTTGTCTTTCTTTTAAAACTAAAAAAAAAACCCATTACCAGTTATAGAAAGACTGAAATCCTGATTGCCACAGGTCACTGGAGTTGAATTCTGCATCTGGGTTCAGGGCATTTCCAAGGAAATTTAAAGTTTTGGCAAAGGTACACAGAGCTCGAGAAGCACCCTGTCCTCCCATGGCTCTCCCCCAGACACTTCACCGAGCCCAGGCTGTGGCTGCCTGGAAAAGTCCCACTCAGCTCCACCTTTCCACACAACAGCGGGAGGGAGGGAAACACGGTGCTTCGGTTATGAAAACCAAACACAACTTTGAACTCGTTTCACAAATTCAGTAATCTGAGCTGACTGCTAACACGTGGGGCTTTTTGAAACACAGAGCCCATCCTGCTGCTTCTGGCTCAGGAAGTCCCTGACCCACTCTCTGCAGGGTGTGGGGAGGGATTGCCCTGTGCTTGCCCTGTTCCTGTGCTTATCTGCTCGCAGCTGATAGCCGTGCAACTGCTGGAGAGAGGACACGGGAGCCTGCAGACAGCCTCCCTGCTGCTGCTCAGGAAATCTAATTACACTTTGCACCGGCATGTATGCACCAAAACAGACTGTACCTACTGCATTATTTGTTTGCCTTCCAAGGAAAAACATAAATAAAATGCACTTTCTTGCCTTTCTCAAGGGTCCCATTTGGACAATGGCTGCCCTGACCAAGCTCACAGCAGTTCTGGGCACCTGCCCAAAACCAGAACCATACTGGATTTCTCCCTGACCAGCAAGTGAGCCACATGGGAAGTGGACCCTGATGTCTGAGGCTTAGGGAATGGACTGAAGAGAGTTCCTGCATTAGTGCACTTGTCTGTCTACAGAAAAAGGGCAAAGAGACGTACCCTGTCCCTGCCACGCATCATCTGCTGGGAGGAAAGTTGAGCTGCCATGGCAACAGCATCTGGAAGGACTGTCCTCAGATGATTTACTCTTCACGTTATCTACACATAGGAAAGCATCTTCATTAAAAAATTAAATCAAAAAAAGCCCAAATCCGAAACCTAAAATATAATCACATAGGTATATTCACATTATTAAAACCAATTAATCATGCCCCTGTCTGCTTGCTATGTCACAATGCCAGGATGTTGTGTAATTTAAGCCACACATTAATCTATGCTTCTCATCACAGTGTATTTATTCACAAAGGCTGGATGAGGACACTACATGTGTAACTTATTAGAAACAACTCACTCAGGAGTGGCTACACTAACAATATTCAGAAATGTAAACTTCTGGCATGTCCCTGTTGGGGACCTAAGGAAGGAGCTGTAGTTCCTGCAGAACAAAAGCTGCATCCAGAATATCCAGCTCCAACTTCCACTACCTTAAGTGAGAAGGCTTCGGCTCAAGCTAACAGAAATCCATAATTACCAAATTAATTGCTCCATGAAAGAAAACAGGTAAGTGTGCTGCTGGAGGAAAAAGAAAAAGTTGTTTTGATGATTACTTTCAGTAACTAAAGCAACCAGTAGGATTCACATACCTCCCACAATGACTCCCCTTAGCCACTTTCTAAGGCCTGTATATAACAGACTAGGGTTTTCTTCACATCTTTCATAATTCAGGAGGTTTTTTTCACATCTCTGATTTTTCTTTTCTTCCTTTTACCTAGTGAACTCTATGGTTTATGCAGTTGTGTATCAGTTCGATTTTTTGCTGCATAAATGCAGATGTTAACATGTATTTCTCCCTGTTGAGTACTTGTAGATTAGGAACTGCTTGAATCCGCTGACAAAGTGTCAGAAAATAGATGGTTAAATATGGCATATATTATATTAATTGCCTTATCTGGCCTTGGAAGCTAGTTTCAGCATTCTGGCTAACACCACACATGCTGTTTTGTGCACAGATGTCTATCTATATGTATCTATGCTTGTCTTTAGCATCTCTAAGAGATTCAGGATCAGATTTTGCACTCATCATCCAGCTAACCTTTCAGTCAAATGTGAGTTGCTGGTAGGCAGGGAATGTATGAACCAGGGGCGCTTGGAGTCAATCAGTGAGGACTGACAGTTGCAAAGATGCAAAGTGAAAGCCAGAATTGAGGCTTAACTCAATGCAAAGCACAGACATGCTCCATCCTTCTCAAGGCCACGCATGGAGAGGCTCAAGCTGAAAATCCCTCGCTGTGCTGGATGGGAAGCTGCTGTCTAGGCAGCCTTTCCAAGCTGCACATTCACTCCCTCCCTCAGTCTGAAATTCTCTGAATTTGTTGGTTGTCAGAACACAACAGAAACCTTCTGTGTGAGTCAACCTAACAAAGAATCTGCAGGGGAGGCAATATTTTTTTTTATTTATTCCCGGATGAGAACACAAGTTTGGAAAGCACTCAATAAAAGGTTCTGATGTCACTCCCTAAAACACTGGTGTGCTGGATTGCAGATGCAAGCAAGCTCTGCAAGGGAGAGTGACTAATGAGATGTGGCTCGGGGGAGAAGACTCCGGTGTGATCAGTGTGAGCCCCTTTCAGCCAAGCAGCTAAGAAAGTGGTAGAAGAATTCAGATGGAAGTACAATGAGAGGCCACTCACCTAAATCCCTGGAGAGATCTGACAATGTCCCAAAGGTCACAGGACAGGATTTTACATCTGCAATATCCCATGTTCCTGCATTTAAAATGCAAACAAACAGTAACCCAAAATCTGATATCACGTTCACAGTTTCTACCTCATGCTCCCAAGCTCATTACAGCCCTTCCATGTTCTCTCCACTCCAAGCCTGCATCCACTGCTGTTGCTAGGTAAGAATCAAGCAAGGAGAAATCACCTTTATGGACAGAGAGAGCCCAGCCCCATCACCACGTACACCTTCTCAGCCTTTCAGCATGCGTGTCACACCAGCAGAGCACTTCTCTGGACCTAAATTCCTCACTCATCTGAACTGATGTCCCCTTTATGCACTGCTGGCAGAAGTTGTGATCAGTATTGGAATTCGGCCTTTTGAAAGCATTAGAGTAAAAATGGTACTAATGTCCTCCCTCATCAACCCTATACTTTTCAAGAAAAGGACTCTAGCAGAGAAGTTGACTCATGTGAGGGCAACCTTAAGAGCATTTTCTGAATCATCAGAGTACTGGATTACTGCTACTGAAGGTGAGTCATCATGTGGCCTTATATACCATTCAATTCAGCCACCACGCTCAATTAATCACTGAGAACGTAGACAAAATCAAATGCTTTTGATTTAGGAATACCCTGCTTTATCCTGCTTTGAAACACACGGATATACCCTGCAGCCTAACTCTGACCATACTCTGTGAGCATCCTCGGAGGGCAAGGCCTTGGCTGTAAAGGACACAAACACTAAATACCTGTGGGAAGAAAACAACTTGCACCCAGCAGGTAGTCTACAACACAAGGAATTCCTGCCGTAAGTACCCCTCTTTTCACATTGCTGGGAAATAAATGACAGCTACCAGGGTCCAAGGGGGGTGAACAACACTATGTGCAGGATGGATGTCAATGGGCCTACACTCTGACGAGGACACAGCAATTTGTGAAGTTTCCCCTCGGCAATATTGGAATGTCAACACTCACCTACGTTGGAGAAAACATCGTCTTCTGACCTGGAGGGTGCTGATTCTTCCCATAGGGCTCCTGAGCCTTTCAGCATGGTCCCACACTCCACCTTGGCAAAGAAAGCACCTTTTCCACCACCACTGGTGTCCTCTGTGAGTGGCCACACCGCTCCCTTCTCATCCCAGTTGAAGGCTGGCTCAACCGCCGAGCTACCCTGGCATGCTCTGCTGGGATCTTCTCAGGAATAAACATTACCACAGGATCATCATTATTTTTAATTACAAGTAAGAGTTTGTACAGGAGAGACAACAGAACAATGCCTGATCTAAACCCATCAGATGTTATGACTATTTCCAACTGAAATTATTTACAGATACAATGACAGTGAAGCAGAGTTCCTGGGATGGGACACTGAAGTGGAAAACAGGAAGGAAGGCCAATGTGAGAAGGAAGGCGCCACAGCAGCCTTGGGCATCCATCCCTGGAGGGGAGGCTCAAGGCCTCCAGAGTCCTGCTGGGGGCCCAGGGCATTGAAGGGAGAGAAAGAGAACAGCTGGACCTCCAAGGAAAAAGAAAGCAAACCTCTTGGGTGTTGGTAGTTCAAGGCTGCTAGAGAAATCAGTGCCAGGCAAATGAATATTTTTAAAAGTGACAGTTATGTCCAACATTTTTGTTCCAAAGGACTTCTAAAGTGTTTTATGACTCCAGCCTTCAGAATAGCAAAGCATTTTTGGGAGCTCTGGTGAAGAGGAGACCACTGCTGACATCAACTCCACCTTCATACACCTTAATGCTGATGCTACTGTTTCTCCCCTGGCAGGGAACATCAACCAGCACTCAGCAGGGTTAGGGCTTCTTCCTAGAAGATCAGATCTCACTACTCTGTGAATGCCCATGCTAACATGATCACTGGGTTCAGCATCCTGCACAGCCCAGGCTGCAGGATTGCACCAAGGACTTCTGGTACTTCAAATGAGACTTGGTGAACTGAGCCCCCTTTCCTGGGTCAGCAAAGCCCTCAACACCTGCATGACCTTAGGGTTAAACCCTGTGGGGTTCTGCATGTGCAGCTGGCACCACTGATGACAACAGGCCAACTTACATGAAGAAAGAAATGTGGACCTATTCACTTTGCTGGAGAGAAAGTGGAGACCTCAGCACCTCTAGCCTTTAAAGACCCTTGATAAACCAAGAGTTAAAAATCTAAACTCTTGATATTTAACTCTAGATAATCCAAATTATAAAGTGGTCCCAAGGTGCCTGTATATTTTTCTATTAAAATTTCCTGTTCCCTTACCCTTCAATTTTAATAGAGCATCTGAGAGCACTTTAAGAGCCTTATTGCAGACAGTGCACTAACTCACACATGTATCCGGTTACATCTCCCAATCCAGCTACCTCTCTCCAACATCCAAACTCCTACCTTAGCTTCTAAATTACTCTACTATAATAAAGGTTATTTTGATCATTTTATCACAGATAGTGAAAATGCTTCCAAATGACTTAATTCCATGACCTGCTTTCAGATAATGGTTATTACATATAACATGATTAGTAGAAATGTATATAGGCATAAGTGCACGGCAGACACCTTGAAATCCCTGGAGGAAAAATGTGCAGCGAGCACAAAGTGTTGTTTCATTTTATCTCATTAGGGTAAGAGTATATTCCTGCTATAGTTCTTCAGTCTAGTGGACTAAAGAACCTGTTTGAGCAAATTGCATGTGTTTTTATACGTCCATTATCAAAAAACTTCTTCTGTCAAGTCACGCAGACGGAGCTAGCCCACGTGACACCAAGCCTTTAGCAGATCTCAGCTCTAACAGACATCTGCTTTCAAAGTCCTGTGGGTAATGCTGTGTGTTTTAGTGAGAGCATGGAATAAAAGGCAAGCTTCCAAGTAAAAGCTCCCAAAGCTGTATTTTCTTAAGTAAATAGCCTCAGTAAGTGCACGGATTTTGCTGCCAAATGACAGATAGAGCAAACAGAAAGATGCTGGTGTGTAAGGAGGGATAACAAACCCAGCCAGATCAGGTGTGTGAACTGAGCCTGTACATTTACCTTTTTGTTTCAGCCTTTCCTTCCTTAAGTGTCTCTTTTCACGGCTGCTGATCTTGGTCTGCCAAACTCCTACAACACAGAGAAAAGTTAATTTTTAAGCTATCAAAGAACTTTCTTCATTGCCTTTACTGCTTAACACCAAGGTAAGTAGCCATCTGATAGTTTCTGATTCTGGCTGTAAAAGAGGCATTAGATCTTGTGCAGCACCTCCCCTGTGTGCAGCCTTTGCATCCTCTGCAGAAAAGCATTACATAAGAAATCCCCATCACAAACCTGTCTGTCATGTCCTGACTCATGTAACTGTGCATATTCTTCTGTCCTGTGTGTCAGCCTGATGTGACACCCGTTCCCTTGAGGGACGTCACAGCAGAGCATCAACCACCTTGTATGTCTGACAGTGGGGAGAAGTTGATGAAAATCTTAACCATTAAATAAGGCTTCAATTTACAGGGTTCCTCTAGCCCTGAACCTACCCTAAGACTTGTTCTGCAATGTGGGCACCCTCTCTCACTCAGATGGTTTACACACACATTCACTCACACCCATGGGTCCACATCCTTTCTCCATCCAGGCTCTCCATGACCCAAGAAGTCAGAGGAGGTGCTGGCAAAAATGGTTAATGAAGGAAAAAACACAGCCCCTGAAGCTGACCAAGACACTTCCTTTCTCTGAAGCATCCCTGAAGAACACATGAAGCATCCCCAAGAAACACATGAAGGAGTTCAGCTGGCTCAGCCATTCAAAAAACTACAGATCCATTTGAAGAAAGCCTCTGCTGTGTTGCCTTCTCCCCCAGCAGCCTGACAGGCCCCGGGAAGGACTCTGGTCCAACAGCAGTGAGGGCTTCTCTTGCTCTCACCCTAATCACATTGTAATCTTTTAAGCCCAGAAAAGCTTAGAATTTGTTGTTTTCAATATAACCCTTGGTGGGGAGAGGCAGAGAGGGGCTCACAGGATGCAATGTATTTTCCAGTGAAATTCTAGCTGCCTGAGCCTTGCTGGCCTCTGCCAGATTTCTCTGCAGATCTGTTTGCAAACAAAAGTCTTGTCTCTGCTCACAGGTGTGCTAGAAGTTGGCTGTGAATTGCCCCAGCACCTTTACCAGCCTCAGTCATGGGCAAAACAACATGCTGCTCCATCTGTGTGGAGGCCACAGGATTAGGGTAAGAGCACAAAGAAGGACCCCGCTGACCACTGGGCCTCTGGCCACTTCAGAGATCCTTCCTCACCTGCAGATTTGCCCCCCCTGTGTAGGCAGTCAGGACCTGGGGAGTGTGGCAGGAAAGCGCATGGCCTATGTCAGAGACTGAAATGTTACGGTTTATGGTTCAAACATCTTTATGAAGGACTTTCGCCCATTACAGAAAAAGTGTATAATGAAGCTGCACCACCGAAGGCCACCCTGGATGGGCCTCCTGACTGAAACCCTGAACTGCGAGTTAAACGCCTAAGGCAACTTGAGATAAGGAAAGTGACACTATTGTTCAAAGCATCTGGAAGAGCATCCATGGCAGGGCCCAGACCACCACCTTCCGTGGAGGCCACAGCCCCAGGTTTATCTGCTGCCAGGCTTGCACAGACCCTGCACCAAAGAGGGAGGAGGAGAGATTGTGGGTGTGTGGCACAGGCTCTGGTCAGAGGCTGTGAACACCCATCCTCTGCTGCGCAGACCAGCTGAGCTGTGGGGCCCTTCACCCCAGGAAAGCCGCATCTATGGGACATCCATGTGAGGGACAGCAGAGGGGGTGCCATGGCCCATCAAAGGTTCCCCCCGCAAAGGGGTCCCCAGACCCTGCACCAGAGCACTGCACATGATGCAACAAATCCACAGTGTTGCAAGGGAGAGTGTCAAACCTGCTCCTCTCAGGGGAGGTACCTGGGTGTTCCCACCTGGCCCAAACAGGATTCTATACTTTTAGGTGAGGGACCCTCACCACCAAGAAGACCATATGGAGGGAAGCCACAAGACATTGTTGGAACCCATAGAGGGGTGATGTGTTTCTACTTAATCTTTGTCACTCTCCCTGTCCCCCCCCACACCTCTTTCTTTCTTTCTATCTTTTCTCCTTCTTCTCTTTGCCTTTTTTACTGTTAAATAAAACATATAATTTTTTTGGTATCAACATCTAACCTCGTTTGGTTTTAATCATATTTTTGGGTATATTCAAATCTTTCAAAATTCAACCCATTTTATTCAGAGTGTTAGCTCTCTTTACTCCTCTGTAATTAGACCAGATTGCAACAGCCCCTGTCCATGTAGTTACACGTAGGAAGGAGCAGGTGATAGAAATAACTCTCCAACTGGCAGCTTTTCCTACTAACACAGAACTCTAGAATAGTAGAGAAGACCTCCCTTTTGACATATTTTATCCCATGTTACTATTTGGTCATATGCATTAGATAACAGAAGAATCTGATCTTTTGTTACCTTCCTCCTCTTGCAGTTTGTCTTTTTCCACAGAAAGCGGATCTTTTGGCACTTCCTTGTCCGAGCACTGGGTTTTCCTCTTCTTCTTAGGCTACAGTATTCATGAGATACACGGTAGAAAGATAAAACAAGTATTTGTTACATTTCATCCAGAAGAAAAAAAGTCAGGGCAGTAGTTTCAAAATGGAGGCAACCCATGATACTCAGAAAGAGCAGGGGACTGCTGGATTCTTTAAGTGTGTGCAAAAAGCCTTCCTGAGCAGATTTAATTGCAAATTCCAAACAAATAAATGCTATTGCTTTGGACCTACAAATCTTATCTGCTAGATTAGAAAGTTCACATTTTAATTCAGGTGCCTGCTCTATAGTAAGACTTGCATTCATCGTTCTTAAGTCCTAATGTTCTTCCTGTGAAGGAGGAAAGTCTAAAGTATTTACCCACTTTAAAATCCAGAATGCTGAAATCAAGAGTTAGGATCCTGTCAATGCTTTATAAAAACCCCCAACCCCTCACACACACACACACACTGCCCCCCAAACCATGGAACAGCCTGTTTTTAATGAAGGCATCTGTAGTTTACACTAATCTGAAAGGGCACAGGAGTAGCTGAGGCCATTTTCATACAGCTTGATGAAACAGGAGCGCTAACCTTAAACCATCAATTTTGAATGCTCTAGTTTAAACACAGTGGTTCTTGACTTTTCCAAGGTGGGAAACCCCTGCCAGAAACACAGGCTCGGGGGCTGCTCCTCACTCAGAATCACAAAATCACAGAATGGCTTGGCAGACACCCGAAAGATCATTCAGTTCCAACCCCCTACCATGGGTAGGGACACCTTCCACTAGACCAGGCTGCTCAAAGCCCCGTCCAGCCTGGCCTTGAACACAAGGGGCAGCCACAGCTTCTCTGGGCAACTTGTAAAACTTGCTGCAAAGACTTGGAAGCTCTTTAAAGCATCAACCTCTTCCTCCACATCTGTACAAGTGCTCAATGCCCCCTTAAAGACACCCAAGGAAATGTCCCTGTTGGAGCTGGAACAGAAATATGGAAGATCCCAGCACCCACTTCTGGGCTTGGATGATGAGACCATCTCCCTTGTGGTGGCAGTGACAAGCACTACAGTGTGACTGTGCCAGAAAATTACGTGGTCTGATATTCCTAAGTCATCTCTTAAGTGCAGCAAACCCAGGAAGAACAAATTACCTTAAAAAAAGAGCATTCTTAAAACAACTGTCTCTTGAAAGACAATACATAAACTCTAAAACTCTTGCTGGTACCTTGAGGAGCTTTTTCTCTCTGATGTTGACTGATGTGATAAGATGGCCATTCACTGGAACCTAGGAGATGGACAATAAAAAAATGCGTTATAGTACATATACATGCATGTGTGTGTATGTGTAAATATAAATATAAATATATTTATTTCAATACCTCCCTATAATACATTTAATAGTCTGAAAGATACAGCTAAGTAACCCCCTGTATGAATCTGGGCTAGAATTTGTGGCCTTGTTCCAACTAGAGTAATTTATTTCAAATTAATTAGTGTATGCTAAGCCATTATGAATGTAAATCCAGAAACTCCACAAAGATTTATTCCAAAGCAGACATATTTGTGGTTTATCATAAGATTTGTCTAGGATCAAAGTTGTTTTTCAAAGAGGGTAAGCCTGTCTTAAAAAAACAGCATAGACAGGAGAAGGCTTATTTTAATTCTTGTTTACCAGTTGGGGTGGACCTTATGTTCCCTCTCAAGTCTATCTGACCAACTAAAAGAATAGATTTTATCCTACCTAGATCCTGTAAAGTAAACATTAAATGTTTAAGGACTTTTCAAATTATAGTTTGATTATTGTATCAGCTGTCTCAGAATCCCCCAGCAATTGCCAGCCACCAGCTACAGAGATGCGAGGGTGTAAACCTGCAGCTGAGACAGCAAGGGCTGTGCCAGCAAGGGCCACTGCACACTGTGCAGAGCCAGCAGCATCCAAGACAAGGCAGAAGCTCTCTCCACAGGTGCCTCTGTTTCCCCCTGACAGACACAGGACCTCATTGCTGGATGTATGGCACTTCTCTGCCTTACCCAGGTTGCTGTCCTTGTGCAGTGCAGCCACTGCTCAGCACTGCCCAGGCTTCCTTCAGCCCATCAGACCTGTTGGGCTGGCCAGCTGATCCCACAGCTCCCAGCAGGGAGCCTGACCCAGGCTGTCACCCAAATCCCTGATCCATCCTCCTCCTCCTCCACCTGGGGCTAGGGGATCCCTGGCAGGTGAAGGCAGCCCTGCCCAGAGCAAAACTCATCTGATCCCTCTTGAATTCTGGTGCCCACAGTCCTCTCAGGGAAGGGAAGCCTGCTGATGCTTCCTCCTGCCTCCTCCTCCTCTCCTCTCTCACAAGTCATCTCTGTCCCTGAGGCACTGTGGCTGTGATTAGCTACCAGCAGATGTAATCCTGTGGGTGACTGTCCATGTCTGTCCCCAGCAGACCCAGTGGGGCTGCAGTCCTTCAGACTCTTAATGCTCATCTCTTTGATATTTTGGGGATTTTAGAGCTATTCTTCACAAGTCTCAGGAAGATCTGTTTTGAAGTGCATGACAGGCACCTGTATGCTAGCAAATGCTTCATCCCTGGAGGTGCTTGCTTGGAATCCCAGACCAGTTACAAGCCCACAGTGGACGTGCACCCAGCAGGCTGGTGTTCATCCCATGTTCCACAATTATTAGGAGAGGAAGCCCCAAAATCGTGGGCTTTGCACACAGACAATACTGATTCTGGGTCTTCCAGTAAAACATCACAGTAACAGGAGGCAAAACCCCTGCCTGTCATAGCAGTAATTCCACCAGCTTCACATTAGAAGCTTAAGCCAAACTGGTCCACATCTCCTCTGTCTCCCTTGGCTGTCAAATGCAAACAATATAATTGTTTACAATTATGTAATTCTGAACATTAGTAAAATAATTACTTCCCTGTTAAAACCCAGCAACATTTGTTAATAGCTAGCAAGGCTGTCTTGTTTCTTCCCATGGGCTCTCTCATCTAAGACTCTCAAGTTCATTTACTAAAGGCACTCCATAAACCCCACCACAAAACAAACCATTTTCCATCTCCTGCTCTGCTCAAGGGAAAAATCCTACTCCCCCTGCAGCAGAGAGGGAAGCACCCTCTCACATATGATGTGGGATATAAAATACAAAACCAGGGGCATTTTGGTGAAAATTTGAACCACATAGATATGGAAAATCTTGAGCTCATACTTCTTTCTTTCTCAGCATATGCTTCTCTCCATTTAAATATGTGAAAATGCAAACAAATCTTGTCTCAGTCGACAACAATTCCTATGCAATGCAGAATGTTGGGGGAGTGACTTTCCATTCTGTGACAGAGAACTTCAGGAAAACTGAATTTTATCAGAAGAATGCAAGAAGAGATGACTGGAGGAAGCCACACAATATGTGAGTGGAATATTCCTTCCTAATGTCATCAAACCCTGGTGATTTCCCAGTTTTCATAATGAAATCTTCACAGTTTCCTGAAGGCTTTGCAAATGGACCTCCCAAGTGAAGGCACTTTGAGCAAGACTGCCACCATGGGCACAGAAATAGCAACACCAGCTTAGGAGGCAAAGAGGAGGATGCTTTTTCGCCTTCTTTCAGACACACACATAAGAGGGTAAGAGACATCCCACCTCCTGTTAGCCTCTCTTTATATCAAGATGCTTCTGCAAGCATGAGGGACTACAGGCAGAGACAAAGAGACGTCAGGATTAAGGACATGAAACTGCCTTCCTCCCCCAGGCTGGCATAAGCAAGCACAGCCCGAGGCTGTACAGAGCCCTCACACAGGCAAGGAGAGCTCCAGAGGGAAAATGTTGAGTGCAATAGAGGATTAGGGAAGATGCAAACTGTATTGGCTCTGACAGACTTGTCTCAGGTGGGGCAGAATCACATTCCTGGACCTTCTCTCCATATAAATGACAAGCAAGCAAGGAACTGGGGAAATTGCAGCAGTTTGTTTTAACGCTTTGCCAACCTGACTGCTGCATGCTTTTTACCAAACAAGCACAACATTTGCTACTTAAATGATTTTAATCTGCTAGACAAACATCCCCCTCTCTCTCCATCACTGACTAGATACTGTTGACAGTCATTTACTATGTTGCAGGGGTCTTCATGATGACTGAGTGGCTATTCAGCCCTAAGTGCCCACCTGGGACTCCTTAACCTTGTTGCATCCTTCCTTACGATCGGCTGAGTGCAAAAAAATACCAAACCTGACCACTGACTGATGCTCAGCGAGCAGCCCACCACTGTGGTGATGCTCTTCTTTCCAACCTGAAATATTTCTTGCTTCTTTGCCATTCTTCAGTAATACCATCAACTCCCTTCATCACCAAGAATTTTTACTGAGTTCTACTTCCTTTCAGTGGAAATGTATTATGTTAGCCTGACCTTTTGTATTAAATCCTGCCCTTATCCAACCCTTTTTCAGGCAGTAAACTGGCTGTGTGGCTGAGGAACCCCACCCTGTCCTATTCTTCTCTTTTGAAGCCCTTAGGGTAGGGGATTAGTCATGCCTCTTTATCGTGCCATTTGGCCACTATGAAAAGGAAAAAGGAATTTTCATTATTTTATTTCGTTTAACCTAATGGAGTCATTAAAGAGAAATTAATACTGTCAGGGAAATTTTTTTCTTAATGAAAAATGTAGTTTTGTACAGGGAAAACACATCTAAACCCACCACATTAAGTGACTATATTAAGTCTTAAGTGCAATTCCAAATACATCAAATATATGCAGAGAAACAGAATCAGGACTTTTAGTGGAATCAGACTTAGCATATTAATTTCTACTCACATTCTGTGGAACAATAGAAAGATATTTTTAGTTCATGGACATTTGGTTCATGACCCAGTGGAACAGGATTTCCCCCCCACCCCCTGCCTTTTTTCCCCTTTTTTATGTAACGTAAGGTTATATTTCTGATGATTGCTCTGAAACTAGCAATTTCTGGTTCTCTTGAGCTAGTGCTTAATTTATTTTATGCTGTTAATATAGTTCTATGTAAAGTCACAAAGAAAGAAGGCAAAGTGATACATCTCCAAGGGCTAAAAAGACTGGGTTTAATTATTAGTATATAAACCTTGTATTCAAAGCCATAAAGCTGTACCCCTAGAGACTTACCTTTATGCATTTCAATAGTTTTGTCAGGCTAGTCATTCTTATAAAACCCACCACCTTTGTGTCTATCAGATCAGGCAGCCTGCTTTCACATCTCAGTGCCACCAACCGGTTAGAGGATTAATTAAAAATTATGTGAATATATCAGCTTCAAGTTCACTAACTGCCCTTTTTCCCTCTTGGGGAAGGTGCTTAAAGTTGCCTTCCTTAGGAAGGCATGGAAAGGTTTGCCCAGTAGAGGGATACTAAGACAAAATAAACTCAGCCCATGAAACCCAAAGGGAGCTATTATATGCTTCACACACTGGAAATAAGGGAATTCATTTAAGAACATGAAAAAAGATTCAGAAAATTGTTTTCAGCCACCACTTTCAGAAAACTCAAATTAAGTGGGTTGGACACTGGAAATGAAAGGAAGCAAAACTACCCCATTCTGGCAGGGGGTCTGTGAACCCAAAACCATTTCCAGATTTAAGAAATACTTCAATTAAATTGTTTCTTAGTGCTCATTTCCAGTGAAAAAAAAATGGGTTTTTTTTCCCTTTATGTTACAACACAAGATAAATATGGTGGATTTAAGCCAAAAGGCAATACTGGTATGACAAAAGTAACACCGACATGCACTAAATTAAAAAAATAAGGGAGGGGGTGAGAGAAAAGAACAAAAAGAAAAGGACTTTCTAAGCAGGCAATAAATAACCTCCCTTAAACATGCTCTGTTATAACTGAACAAGGTATCACTGCACTCCAGCTTTCTCAGTAGATCTTCAACAAGCTAAAAAGTGAGCAGGGAGTCTTCATCCCTCTCAGCATCCTCTGGAAGACCCAGTCCTTGCTCCCTACACTCCATGCTATGAGTCAGATATTTGCAGCACCACTCGCAGTTCACTCTTGGCTCTCTGCAGATGGGTTCTTGTCTCCTGTGCACAGAAGCAGGGGCTGGGCCACAGGGTGAGAAAACCCAAGTGCTGCTGCTGCAGCCAGACAGGAGCTCGCCTTTCCCCATCCTCAGTCAACGAGCAATCGGGGAGACAAACGTGTTGGGAAATAAAGCACTGCTGGGTTTCATTAATTCTGATTCAGAGTTCCATAAATGGAAGCAGACATCCTGGCCAGTCTGGCTTTGCCACATGGTCTGGCCTGATGATGGACTTCGCTCTGGGAGACTTATTCCCTAAACCAATGGGAACCAGGTGAATGGGAAAAGACAAGCCTGCATTTGTCAGAGGAGAAAGGAAGGGGTTTAGGCAGAGGCAGAGGCCACCAGAGAAACAGGAAAGTACCAGCTTCAAAGAAAATTACTCATTCAGTCCTAACGGCTAGAGAAAGGACAACACAATGGCAATTTCTGCTGAGGTGACAATGAAAAGCCAAAAAAATACATATTGGGTTTGTTAGCATAGGAAACTGAGTGGCTCTCCATGCATGGCAGAAGAACATAAAAGAACTTCTTTGGGACATGGCTGCTCACAACACTACACAGACATATCTGCAAAGGGGGTGGAAAAGAGAGCAGAATCTTGGTTTGTGATCAATATCGTAAGTACTAATAATCTTATTATTAATAGCTATTATTGGTATGTAGTAAGGCAAAGTTTTCCCTGGCAAAATCACTTCAGACAAATGTGTTCCCAGTAGGAAAGAAGAGTCTGTTGGAAAGGAAAATGATGTGGGAAACACATGCAATGAATAGACAGAATTATATGAGAACTACACACTACGAATATGTGAAATTTTCCCTTCCCTTAAGGCACCTACCATAGCAAAGAAAGGGGTGGTTCTCCCGTCAAATGGATGCTCCAAGAACCTTGTGGAAAAGGACTTGGGCCATTAGCACAGAAAGCCCGTTCCTCTGCACACATTCCCAGGGATGAAGTTGCTTGTAGGGACCCCTTGACCACAAACACAGGTGGATGACAAGAAGTGGGAGCCAGGACTGCATATGTAGCCACTCATATCCAAAAGCAATTGCAAGAGAAAATGTAGGGAAACAGCCTTAAGATGATGCTGCCTACATTATATAGCTGGCCAGCCTTCCCTGGACACATGAGAAGCCACACAGCAGCCATAAACATGAGGAGCTGACAGGAACCTGCCTCAGTTCAGCTGCTCTCATCATCTGGGGATAAAAACATATCTGGGGAAAGAGTTTCTGCAGCGTGAGTAGATTAAAACTACTGTTGTGAGGAGGGATGAAGAAATCAGTTTCCTGGGATCTTCTATTCTGATTAATTAGAGCACCATCTCAACAAGGGATAAAGGCTCAATTTTAAGGAGTCAATTACCAAACTCCAACACCTTTCAAGATACTTTCAAAATCATTTCTCATCCAAGACAGCTGTATTAAAATAATTGTGCAACTCTGTTGCATTGGCATGAAGAATACTGTGTAACCTGAAAGGGTAAAAGGAAAGGTCTATTTGCAAAGCTCTGGAGCCAAAGGGATGGATCTGTAGTTCTGGTACTGTTAAGCAATCCTGCAAGAGGCAAAAAGTATCACCAGTTTATAAAGACACTTCTGAAAGGCAGAAAGCTTTCTTTTGGAATGTATCAGATAGTACATATTTTTAGAAGATGCGTAAGGAAGATGATGTCACTGCATTTGTAAAAAATGCTCTTCTTTGCAACTGACCAATTTGCAGAACAACCCAAAAACTTTGAATAAACGCAAATCCCCAAACTCAGCAGCTGTCCTATTCAGATCAGTTGGCTTCCAGCAAGTTCCATTAGCAATTTCCCAAAAGAAATTAGGGAAAAGGCAATCCTGAAAAAGACTAAACACACTCAGCATAATTTCTAGAGGGTTTTTTTGGTGTGTGTGGCTGTGTGACAACAGCCAGAATGTAACTTGTTTCGTGTGTTGCATAATGAGATCACATTCAAAATGTGCTTGTGTGATTGTGTGGAGGCCATGTACCCATTTGAACAGAGCAGTGGGTGAGAGGCTGGACATGACCTGCCCATGTGCTCGCACAGCCCAGAAATCCAGTTGTGTCCTAGGCTGCATCCAAAGCACCAGGTGAGGGGGGATTCTGTCCCTCTGCCCTGCCCTGGTGAGACCCTACCTGCAGTGCTGCATCCAGCCCTGGGGTCCCAGCACAGCAAGGACATGGACATGTTTGAGCAAGTCCAGAGGAGGGTCACCAAGGTGATCAGAGGGATGGAGCACCTCTGCTATGAAGAAAGGCTGAGAGAATTGGGATTGTTCAGCCTGGAAAAGAGAAGACTTCAGGGTGACTGTCCTGGTTCTGGACAGGGCAGGGTTAATTTTTTCAGAAATTGAAAGGGAGCATGGCCAGGACCTGGAGGTCATTCTATCCCACCTTACAGTCATTGCCAAGGGTGCCAGGGGAAGGGGATTCTCTTCTGGTGAGAAGGGGTTCCTTCTAGTCTGGTATTGTCTATTGTCAACGGGTTTCTGTGTGAACCATTTCTTTTATTGCACCTTCTGTTATTAGTATTGTTGCTGTTCCTGTTCGTTCTCTTATCTCTTATCTCCTTGCTGTTTCCAGTAAATTGACCTTATCTCATTTAGTGATCTTTACCTTTTGTGCCTCCAATTCTCAACTCCATCCTGCTGCAGGTGGGAGGGGAAAAGCTGGGGAGCAGGAGAGGGCAGCATGTGGTTTTGGAGAGTCTTGGTGGGGGCACTAATCTGGGGACTCCAATTCCTAAACCATGACAGTGATCCAACTGAGGCCTTCCAGTATCTGAAGGGAACTTCCAGGAAAGAGAGGGCAAGACTATTTTCAAGAGCATGTAGTAAGAGGACAAGGAGGAATGAGTTCAAATTGAAAGAGAGGAGGTTTAGATTAGATATCAGGAAGAAATTGCTTACCGTGAGGGTGGCGACTCACTGAAACAGGTTTCCCAGGGAAACGGTGGGTGGCCCATCCCTGGACGTATTCAAGGACAGACTGGATGGAGCTCTGAGCAACCTGCTCTAGTGGAAGGTGTCCCTGCCCATGGCAAGGGAGTTGGAACTGGATGATCTTCAAGGTCCCCTTCCAACCCAAACCATTCTATGATTCTGTGAAGGTTTGTTCAACAGACTTATCTCACATGGGCTGTGGAAGCCACTCAGTCTGGGTCTAAGAGTGCACAGTAGCTCCTGGACAGTTTCTGGCTGCCTATTGCAATGGGGATTAGGAACGCACAAAGGGAAGAAGATCAGTCCTACATCAGACAACTGCAAGTAAGAGCAGATTTCATGGGAAGGCAACCTTACAGCCCACCCATGAGGCAGCAACTGAGAACCACTGGCAAACACGCATTCCCAAACTGAAAAAATAATTAACCACCTAGGTTCTTTTAATTAAAATCTTGACTTATCCACCACTCCAGGATATGCAGATGTTTGGCTGCTAGGATGTATCAACACACCTGAGCACTGGGGGCAATTTCTGTCTTGGTTTCATACCACAGCAGGCAGCAGAGGGGGGCTCCCGTCCTGTAATGCCTGCACACCCCATCTTACGGCATTGGCCATGTCTATGAATGGATTAATAACACCTCTGCTGCTTTGGTGGGGATTTTCATATGCAAATTTCAGCATATCAAAGATGTTTCACTGTTCTGGCATCCTCACATCAGCTAAGTGCCAAAGCAGCGTGCAGCGTTTTACACTTACTTAAGGAGATAAAGTTTTTACCTCAAGGATGTGATGTTCCAAAGACAGAGAGAGCATGATGGGAAACGACAAGGAGCAGTGGAGAAGACAGGGTGGGGAAAAGAAAAAAAAGAGACAAATGGAGAAGGGAAAGGGCATGGTACCGTCATGGGAGGACAAGCCTCCGTTTTTCATTTTGGTATGTAAGATGCTTTCTCTGGGTTGTCTATCTTTAGGATCTTTAAAGTTATTTTTCTTGATCATCGTCTTCTCATCCTTCCACCTCCTCAGGACCATGTTTTCCATACTCTGCACAATAATCAGCGGGTCTCATATAGAGGATGATGCTACTGTGTAAATGCAACTGCTAGAGCCCAGTACCTAAAGAGTAGGAATAGCTCAGCACTGGAAAAGAGATTAATGACAGAAACTGCACATGGCTGTAAAAAAATTTATCCCTTCTGTTTATCCCTCCTCTTGTTTGGTTTCTGTTACTCAGGCCTGTGAGATGTACATCTCTGACTAGAAGATATCTATTCAAATCAATGCCTTCAGCTTGAACTAATAACCCTGCCACCATCACAGCACCTGGATTGCCTCTGACACATTTCTGTTCCTGAAGGATAAAATCACTTATTTTATAGCACACATTAAAAAAATCCTTGCAAATTCATTTTGTTTGTTTTTCTCAGAAATGAGACCTAGGAGATAATAGTAACAGATTAAACAATAAGGTGGGTGCCTCCCCTTTCTGTCCCGCACCAGTACTGGTGGCTCTGGAAAATTTTCATTCATTCTGCAGCCAACTCAAGTTATCTAGTATAGACAATTATAAAGCTATAATAAAATTGTTACTGAAATCTCTCTTCACCCCTTGACACAGGCAGCTCTGTTCAGATTGCTTTTGGATTTAATTGTTCTTTACTAATTTGGGGTACTTGTGCTGTCAGGTCAAGGTTCTGCTCTGACCGATGAAAGAAAAAATGCACTAAAATGGGACAGTTTATTAAAAGGTAACTATAATACAACTAAAAGCTACAACTTCATGACAAAATAATAAACCCTTGAAAACTAGTGTTACAATGGAAAGCCTGACACATTTTTCTTCCTGAGGAACAAAACCACTTATCTTATAGCACACTTTAAAAAAATCCTTCAAATTAATTTTGTTTGTCTTTCTCAGAAATGAGACCTAGGAGATAATAGTAACAGATCAACATGTTAAAAAAAGCTC
>NW_024581116.1:7888928-7915791 GCF_017639235.1 Corvus kubaryi | reverse complement strand
CCGAAGTTGGTGCCGGAGCCGCGCTCGCCGCCGCCGCCCGGAGCGGCACCAGCGCGGCTGCGGAGCGGCGCGGGCGGGGGACCGGCCGGCCGGGGCGGGGGATGCGGGGGGGCCCGGGGGGCGCGGACACGTCGGTGCTTACGGGAGCCTCGTGGCGAAGGGCGGGTGCGCCGTGCGGGGGGGGCGGGAGTGGGACCCCGGGCGCGGCCGATCGCTGGTGGGAGGGAAGGAAGGGGTTAATACACGGAATGGGTCCTCCTATGGCAGGATGAGAGTGGTACACGATGAAAGGTGAAGGCGATGCGATTCGAAGCAGCGGAGCTGCGGGCAGCAGCGTTGGTTTGAGAGCAGATGTTTGGCCGAGGATTGGGGTGTGCAGGGATGCTCACAAGTGATGCTCTTCTGCAAAATTCCACAGTTAGACAGAATAGTTTTTAGCGATGTACTTCTGTTGTCAGGCAGCGTTACAAACATGTCGTTGTCGAGCACCATCGCTGTGATGATGACAAGCGCTGCCATGTAACGCAGCGCGAGATGCGCTCTCATCTCGGGCTGATCCTCGGAGAAACAGCGTTTTACCGCCGCCAGCAGAACGCAGAGCAGAGCGCCTCGAACCACAGACCTCTTTGCCGTGCAAGATGGAAAATTTCTCCAGCCACCTGATGAATAAGTGCAGATGATGCTCTCAGAAAGTCTGTTTTCGAAGTCACCGAGTTTCTTTAAAGTGGAATGCTGAGTTTTGCCTTGGTCAAACTAGAGGGACAACCTCTGAGCAATAAAATAAACATTGAATAGCAGTGAAGGAAAGGAGTGTGCTCCTTGTTCTCTCAGCATTGTTGTGTCTCGCACCTGGCACACACAGTGGGACTTACCAGGAGCCATTGCTACAAAAAAAACCAAACAATAAAAAGATGGTAGATAAAGCTTATTTAACTAAAACAGTATAAAAAGTCATATTTGTAGTAAAGCCAGCCCAGAGAAAAGGCTGTTAAGAGAATGGCTTTTATCTGTCATGGCTTTATTTCACACCCAGCAGGGATTGCTCTCTCTTGAGTGTGGATCCAAGTGCTGGGGCTCAAACTCGAACCCATTGAAAAGATGGGTTTCTTTTGGGAAAGGTTCATTATCCATCCTTCCATTGGATTACCAACTCTTCAGGGATGAAAGATTTATTATTCTCATATCCTGGGCCTAATTACAATTATTCCTAAACAAGTCTAGGTTTTAAAAGCACAAAGAGGTATTTATAGCACTCTAGAAATTTTCAGATGAAATACAAGAGGATTGTGGATAAAATGATGTGCTGAGTGGTCTTATGGGGAGAGAAAGGTTTTGGGAGGGAGGGAGAAATGCTTTATACATAGGAGAGAGCTGTGGGGGTATGGTGCTACTTCAAATACTGTTGTAGGGATAGGAGGCTTCTGCTTAAACATGGATCCCACAAGTTATCGTTTTCTGTCTGTATCTCATGTTGCCTATCTTCTAAAATTCAGCGCTGAATAATCTTGTGGTCTAAAACCTCAGGAATTTGAGTGGTTTTGTTCCTAGGCCAGATACTGACATCTTGTGAGAATATGTCTATCCTGCACCCGTCTGGAGCCCTGAGCTGATAACTGAGTAATCATGTTCAAGTGTCAGAGACAGGGGGACTTCCTCCATAGTTAAAAATGGCAGTTATGTGGTTAGTTTAGATATTTCTCTCTTTTTTTTTTTCCTTATCTTGATTTTTATTTTTTACCCTTCTTGATTTCCCTGTTTGTAAAATGAAGGTACATCTCTTCAGGTCTGAGCTGTTAAAACCTCAGCTCATACATAAATTCACTACTTTCATCTCATCTAAATTAGTTTGTTTTTCTTTTCCTGGGGAAACATAAGCTGAAAGACATTCCAGGAGTCAGCATTGCTTAATTTAGTATGAGATTACTGCTTTGCACCATTCCTTTCTATTTCTTTTTTTCTTCAATAGAGGCAATTACTGTGGCTGGCCTCTCATGGCATTTATTTTCAAAGATAAGCATCATCATATTAGACCTTTTTTTTTAGTACTATTACAGGCTCATTTGGCAGCATATCTCTTATAGTATTGCTCCATGACAATAGCACAAATTATTATCATGTCATGTTATATGGAAAGACTGAAATTTTATTGCAAAAGTGAGGAGGTATTTTTCCATTTATTTGTGACATGAACTAATTGCAAATGTCAGATGGGGAGTGGTTCTCCATTCATACCTGGACAGAAAGTCCAATAATTAGGAGCTGGAACCACCTATTTGTTGTAGATCAAAATGTGGTGGATTTTCACTGACAAAATAGTGCAGACACTAATGCCTGATGGGTCCTGCTCAAACCTGTCTGCTTCTGTGCAGAGTTTGTCATTCAGGATGCTGAAATTATGAAGGTAGGCTTTGGGAAGTTTTCTGGAGAAAAATCCAGTAATTAATTTTTAAATGTTTCATGAAAGCTGTTTGATCTTGATGAAATCATATGGCACTGAAAAGAAAAAAAGAAGGCAAAAATCTTGGTTTGGGGAGTTTTCATGGTAAAGGCAAACCAGAGTTTTCTAGCTGAAATTAAACCAGAGTTTTCACTTCAATTTTCTCTTGAATTGTTAAAAAATGAAATTTTCTAAAAATGAAACAAAATTATAAGGTTCTGACCTGATGTATTAACAGTAGACTTAAGGATTTTCAAACACATCAGAGATACAGAGAGGAAGCTTTTAAACTGCCCCAGCAAAACCACTTTTGGAGGGGTAGTGAGGAGACCTCTTTAATCAGACTCCCTTAACCAGGAGTTCAAAAAGCTGTATCTGAAAGAAAGCAGGAGAATTTTGTTCTTAAGCAGCTGCTCAGAAATCCCTGAGTGAGGGGCAGAGCATGAGCTGTGCCTTCCCTTGGAGGAGCCATTGGTGCTGACCAGGTTGTTCAGAACAGACTCTTTTCATAGGATCACAAGGGTTTGCTTTCCCCTCTCTGAGACTTGGGGATTTGGGGTAACTGCATGGAAAACAGTGGGGCTTTGCACCAGTTCAAGTGACATGGAGCAGCCTCTGTGTTTCTGAGCCCACAGCTGGGAAAGGTTTCGGGGGAGCACTGTGCAGATGTGGGCAGGAGGATGTTTGGACATGGCTGAGATCAAAGCACAGGTCTCTGTTTCTGGCATTCGTGGGTAATGAAACCCTGAGCAAGAACATGTCCCCCAGAAAGGCTCCTGCTGCAGGGCCCTGCTGTGGGCTGGGACCCTCCTGCTCTGCTGTAATGAAGCTCATTTGCAGGCTGAGATGATCTCACAACCTTCTTGCTTACAGGCTTGAAGGGACATTTTCACCAAATCCTGACATTCATCTGCTGATGTGCAGAACAGGTATTCAGCACATATTTGTGTAATTCACAAGCATCTCCCATTTTGCCTCCTGTCTGAAGCCCTGATGCAGCAGTGACTTTCCACGGACATGCCTAAAGCTGATGAAGTACTGAGCCTGCTTAGCCTGTCGATGAGGAAACTGAGGAAGGTGGTAGCTGCACGCCTGGCAGCAGCGTGACAATAACCAGTAATGAGAGAGGAGTGCTCCGTCTGTTCAGACTGTTCAGCTCTTTTGCACGGCTGCCCACGTGGCCAGGTATTTGTCATTAAATAAGATGATTAATTCCTTGACAAGTTGGTATCTGGCCTGGCAGTCCGGCATTTCCTTTCAGCATCTGTGGCTGCTTTGAGGAATGCAGCTTTATAGAATTTTGCTAATTATCTAATAGCTTTTCAATCTCTTGTTTCAGTACAGGGAACTGCTGTTAATTAATTGCAGATCTTCGGCATACCATTCTTAACTGATTCCCCTAGTAAATATGTTTAACACTTGCCTCGGTTTCCTGTACATGATTCATTCGGTTGGTAAGTGATCCATCTTTGTTTGCTGTCAAAGTCTTTGAGTTGGAAGAGGACTTTAATCATGTTACTTGGCTTTCCTGAATAGAGAGAAGAAATGAAGTCAAAAAAGCACGCAGTGGTAACACAGTCAAAGAAAAACCATGGCCTGGGTTTCTTTCACCAATAAAAAAGTTGTGTAAGCTTCAATTTCCCTTTCATTTTCATAAAGAACATACTGGAAACATCTATTCAGTCAAAGACATGAAACTAAAACAAAGAAACAAAAACATCTTGAAAGGAGGAAAGAAGGCACTTTCCCAGCTTATGCATTAATTAAGACCAGTCAAAGAAAACGGCTTCAAAGGAAGAGGAAGCCAGTGGTAAGCACGGCTGCAACTGCTTTTAATGGGCTATAGCAATGACATGCATGGCAGGCAGAGCCATAGCAGGCATCAATGCAGTAGTGGCAGTTCAAAGGCAACAGAGAAAAAGTTGGAGGCAGAACTGAAGTTGCTGAATAGTAAAATTGTTTCACTAGCAGATTTGTCAGCCACACTGTGGGACAAAGGAACTTGTTTAGCAGAACACGATCATCTTGAGAACCATAAACACTGCTGGTTTAAAGATAAAATCAAAGGCCTTGAGAGCAAAGCAGAAGGAGACATAAAAGTATGCATGACTGGCTTTCCTGGAGGTGAAGAGGTTTGCATCCCTGTCAAACAATTCAGAAAGAAGCTGTTAAGTGCCCCAGGTCACTCGCACCCTTAGCACCCACTCTTCCCCTCGGTGGAATCCTGTGCAGAGCTGCATGAATACACAGCAGGATTGGTAGGTTTTCTGCACATCTCCTCAGCAGTGGTGATTTGAGAGTCTGGCAGGAAAATTTATTGCCTTCCTCTCTACAAAAAGAAAAAAAAAAAGATGCTGAGTGCCGCCTACAACATACTATTATAAATATTTTATACAAGTAATAAATGGATTTGTTTAGCAGCAAAAGACAGGGCTTTATTATTTTCTTTCCATGCATATTTATTCTCAGTGCTTTTCAGCCTGTGTCCCACATCCAGCTGTCTGGGAAACCAGCTGGTAATTTGCTGTTTCTTTTGACAAACACTTCAAGCTCATGCTTTAAAAACTTCCATGGTCCCTTCATCAGCAACCAGCAGCACGTGTGCAATTTTACAGGAACATGATGTCTACAGAAAAGGGGATGTCTCTCCTTGCTTTATTCTGAGCTGGCACACGACACAGGGAACATGGAGTAAATGAGTGATGCCACACAGTTTATTGCTATCAAACACAGCATTCAGAGGGATGCAGCTGAAACACTGGAGGGAAGCAATCACTACCCTCAGGGAGGCTTTAGTGTCAAAAATGTCTGAATACACATGCACTGGTAAAAGTGTGGCTTACACTGCAGTGTTCAGCAGTATCACACTGTCACACAATCTGGGTACCAAAGGCATGGCTGTCCCTAGATGTGCTCAGATAAGCTTCACATCTGAAGAGGATCTTCCACTTTGATCTGGAGATGTGGAGGTCTGAAAAATGTACCACATCCACCACATCCTCCATGGTTTCTTCCCATGTTTAGTCATCCTCCATGTGAAAAAACCTACATCTTGTTGCTAATTTAATGTTATCTAGCTTTGGTTTCTGTGACTTGCTCTGACAGCAATATCCTTCTCGTGTTCCTCCTGAGAAAGTGCTTCAGTGTCACAAGTACATTACCTCTTAAACTCAGTTTTGATAAATAAAAGATATTAAAACTCTAGTTCTGATCAAAAGGCTTTTCCAACAGGTCTCATGCTGGTTTTGGAGTCTCTTATTTTGCACATTCCCTTGACATCCTTTTTTTGCATTGTCTTACGGAGACGTAACATTCAGCCTTTGTAACCTATTCACTTGTTCCTAGACACATAGTAGAGAAAAGCTCTCTCAAAAGAGAGTTTAGCTCTCTTTTCCTCATCAACATATGAGGGGCACCAGTGGAGCTGGCTGCTCATGTTTTTTTTCTGCTTCCTAGACAGTTTACTAATGTCAATTAAATATAATGTGACCCTGGTTCCTTCAAAGGAGGTGTCACAGCAAAGGGCTGAGTCTCCTCCATGGCTGGCTGCTGCCTGTGGTTTGAGGGCACGTAGGTTTGCTCTAACAAGGGCTCTGTCCTGTGAGCAGCCAGGCCAAAGAACTGGAGTAACCACAAAGAAGATTCTGGATCTGGCTTTTTAGCAGAAATCTCTATTAGCAACTAAGTCCTAAGGTTTTTCAAACTGTCATTTTGTCTAGATGCCAAGACTGTGTCCTTGAGTTGTGCCCCAAGGATCCAGACAGTCAGGATTTGTTGGGGCTGTTGCTCTTCTGCTCAGCCTGCACAAAAAGCCCTCAGCCACTTGGGATAAACCCCACATTTATCATCTCCTTCCACAACCCAGGGTGCCAAGATTTCACCATAAGGCATGTGACAGTGAAATAAATTACACCGATGGCTTCCCATTTTATAATTGCCATGGCAACTATATTGTAACTTAGACTGATAACATTTTATTTCTGGGGCTATATCTCTTAAAACATGGCATAATTTAGCATTCAGAGCCATCCCACCAGCCTGCCAGCCACACCATACAGCAACACATTGTTGCAGCTGTGCTACTGGAGACTCCCATGTGCAGGGTTACTTGTTCTTCCACATTTCTTCCCAAGTAATGCAGCATTTCAGAAGGGAAGGCTGCATATTTGGTAGCTGTTTTTCAGAAGGGAGTACCTTGCAATTCTCTGAGTGTTTGTAGGAGTGTGTGTTTAAGCCAAATTCAAGTCCCTTAGTGGTTCCCTACACTTCAGGTTCCTTTCATGTAACATTTTTCTAAATTTAGGGTATTGAGCTTAAATTTACTGTATGAGACATCTCCAGAGATGAGATGTGTCTTTTCTCAGCCTCCAAAGACTGTGCTGCCCGCAGCTGACTGTGGTCTTTAGATACCATGCAACACGTGCTATTCAAACATGCAAGCCAGGAGAATAAGATGTTTACCCAGCATGGATCAGAGGCAGTCCTATTTTTAAATCTACCTCGGGAATGTGGGAAGCAAACTGTCTCGGGAGGAAATCCAGGCTGGAAGAGGTAGGCAGTCATACCAAGGCTCAGGTTTTTTATCTGAGTTGTGCTGCTGCTGGGCAGAGTTGTGCTGGCCTCGGGACAGGCAGGACAGGGCAGCTGGGGCAGGAGCAGGTGGCTCCATGCCCAGGTCCATCTGGCAGGTTTGTCCAGCAATGGCTGGATCCCAAGGCCTCCCTCCAGGAGGAGCTTGCTTCCCTTCATATCTTGCTCTCATGGAAACCCTCTTGGTCAAAAACTCACAGCTACTTTTGCCTCCTGCTTTCAGCCCTCCTGTTTCATTTGTAGTCCTGCCTCTGGTCCAAGGCCCGCTCTTAGACCTCCTGAAGCCAGGAAAATTGGGAAAGATCTTCAGCATCACTTGACTTCTCTACAGCTCTCCTCTAATTAGCATCAGGCAGTACTGGGGGAAGGCAGCTCCCATGGAAAAAGGGCTTGGTGTGGATGGCATGTCCTGTGGGAAAAACTCAGATCCTGGAAGGAAATGCTGGCTATCATTATGTCAAAGGTCTCTGCTGACACTTCATCGTGTTTCTATCTGAAAATGAATCATTTGCTGTTATAAACAAATTCTAAGATGATTAAATGAAGCAGAGGAGGAACACCAATATTAGCCACATTCTCGGTCTGCAAAAGGGATTTTTTATTTGTGTTCCTGATATTTTCATTTTATTTCTCAACTAGAAAACAAACCATGGTTTACATGACCTTTGGGGGCCATGTTCACTTCCCAACTCTGCTGGGTAATGCTAGCCAAGCCATTTCAGCTCAGGAACAAATGGCTTTGCTTTCACATCCTTTATCTTGTATTCTCAGATCAGCATTCCCCAAAGTCCACCAGCCCATGGTCTACAAAAGGCACCAACCCTTGCTCTCCTTGTGAGCCTCTGTTTTAACTTCTAAATGTCCTGTGCCTGTGAGTAGCACTGGGGCAAGTTCCACAAGCCATGGGCTAGTGTGGCCAGCAGGGTCAGCTAGTGTGGCCAGTGGGGTGACGTGTTGGTGCAGGAGTTGTTGATGGTAGGATGGACACCTAAAGCCTTGGGGACAGGTACTTGGAGGAGTGCTGGTGTCATGCCATCTCTGAGTATTAATGGTGTTGTTGATCTGGGAGTTCTTCATGCTGTTGAGAGAAAAACAAAAACTGCCTAAAACCTGAAGCAGAAGAGGGTTTAAGGTGTATGTCTCAGTGTTTCTAACCAGATGGTTTAAACAGCTGCTTGCGTGGTGTGCTGGTCATTCTTGGTTTGATCCCTAGGCAGGTACATCCCCTGCATTAATAGGTGCCAGGTCCTCTAGCTCTCAGTAACAAAATCCTATTAACTAACTGCTCACATAATTCTGTGTCTAAAACGTAAGACATTTCCTTTCCTAATAGTGTCAGTAGACAAGCATGTTGGTGATGTGAGGCAGTCAGATGCAGTCATAACAGGAACCAGGAATGGGATGAAGAAGTTCCAGGTCTGTTGTGTCTCTCAAAATATGGCATTGTTCCCCTGGAGAGCTGATCCATATATCAACTGCCTCATTTTCTGAGCTGCCTTAGACAGGCATGGAGCACATCATGCCTGTTCTGCAGTGACTGCCAGGAAGATGCCCCTTGTTGAAATGTTAAAATTGAAAATATATTTGGGAATATTTCCCTGCCAGTCTTTCCTGGCAGACCTTTGAGCTCAGAAATGCTTCTGCAGAGGATGTGGGTTACCCTTGTGAGGAATCTGAGTACCCAATGCACAGTCTTTTTCAGTTTTCCCAAAGCGGTATCGCTTTCATGTTGGCAGATAGGAGATGCTTGTGGTTAGGAGTGTAATCCAGTTTCAGTAGCAGAATAATATCTCTATTGTTCAGTCTTGTTTTTAATAGCTCTGTGATCCCACAAGCATATAAACAATGGGAACTAAAGTATAAAGCTGGGAAGGTGAAATTGCCCATTCCTTGGTTGTCTGTGCACCTTCTTTGTTCATGGAACTGAAGAGCAGAAAGGAGGTTCAATTTTCTGCTAAAATTTAATATTGTAGAATATGACTCTGCATCCCGTGTGTGTCATACCACCTTTGATACTTCTGAGCAAGAGGGAAAAATGGAAGCCCTTACATGTCCATGCCAAAGCAGAGCCCTTCAAAACAGTGAAATAAATGATCCTGGGAAGGTTGAAGCCTCCGACAGGGATGGCAATCATGCCACAACGTGTCCCTCACCTCGGACAAAGCACAGTCATGTGTGGCCAGGCTGTCAGAGCTGACTACCGCAGGCCGTGCAGACCCAGGGAAATCTGCAATTCCAACAGCAGATGGCACAGTCCTAAAACTAAAATCAGCTTGCAAGGGGAAATACTGCCTGGGCTGTGAATCTGAGCGTTCCTTCAAGGGGATCCTGTGGATTTGTCAGCCTAAGCATACTGGTTTTGAAAACAGTGTATTTTCTCTTTAGGAAAGATTTATAAAAGAAACTGCATATATGAGACAATCTGATAGCAGTGGAGTTTATTTTAAGACTCTCAAGTACAGCTGACAGCTTAAGTGCAATTGTAAGTTTTTTGCATCCATGCCTCGTAAATCACTCTTTTGATCATCCTGGTATGATCTAGAAACAATTTACAGTGGCCATAGATACTAAGAAATTCTGTTTACTGGAAAGACAGTGAAACCCCAGAATGTTTTAATTGAACAGTAATGTCTTAAATTTGCTTTTATGTGGACATAATCCTTCTGTGTTTCTTAACCATCGTCCAGAATTGTACCAAATTAGGCACAAAAAATGTGTTCTGTTATGTTTGGAATTTTATGAACTAAGCGAGATATGGGTAAATCAACCCCATAGTCCCCAGCCCTCCACATATGAGGAAAGCAGTACAGTAGACCTGACACTTTGGTTCCATTAGCAATTACCATTTGGACAGGCAAACACACTTAGTTTGGCACTTTTTCTACAAACTTACAGAATAAAACCTAGAGATCTTCCTCCAGCAGGCAATATGATAAGCCTGGATGTATAACGCAGGAAAACCATTTCATGATGTTTAAGGAATTAAGAAACTAATCCATCCTTTTGATGCACTAAGGAATTGCTAGAGGAATTGTCTAGTGGTTAGAGCAGGAAACTATGAGTCAAGGCGTCTGTTCCCCCCTTTGTCAGTGAATCATTTCCTCTTCTTCGGGTCCCACGAAACACCCAGACAGAATCTGTCCCCAAGTAAAATATATTCTTTACCAGATCTGGTCCCCATGTAGCTCCCAGGCTTGTGGTAGAAGCCTTCACATTAGAGTCAGAAAGTTCTAGATGTCAAAATAGACAAAGTCAAAAAGGTGTTCTGTGGTCCTGTATGTGAATTTTCCTTTTGTGGGCTTCGCAGAGCCCAGAGCTCTGTTATCAGCTGCCCAGCAAGAGCACATGGAAGCAGCAATCTCAGCATGGCCCTCTTTTCAGTAGATGTCAAAGTGCAGAAAAAAAGAATTTTCCAGTGCTAAGAAGCACATAGTTTGTATTAGCAATGTTTAAGGAGTGAACTATCCACCACTGTTAAGTGTCTCATGACTTTCCTGCAGTTAGAAAGAGGCTGTTGTATTCAGAGAGAAATTCAATCCACAAATTTAAAATTTTTTCCTTGGGATAGGATAAATTATATTTTGGAGCTGCCTGTCTCCACTGTTCACATAAGGAAATGTCAAGCAATTTTACTCCTAACTTACTGCCTCAATTCAGTACTTAAATGGGTGTCCCAAACTCCTGCCACAGGAGTCAGACCACATTAAGTATTCTTCCTAATTAGATGTTAGATAGAAATTATTTACTACAGGGGTGGTGAGGCACTGGCACAGGTTGCCCCAAAAAGCTGTGGGTGCCCCATCCCTGGAAGTGTTCAAGGCCATGTTGGATGGAGCTTTGAGCAACCTGGTCTAGTGGAAGGTGACCTTGACCACACCAGGGGGATTGGAACTCCAACCCAAGCCATTCTGTGACTCTGTGATTGATTCTGTGATTCTGTCATTAAGCACTAACTCACTAAGTCTGACAGTATTTGTTCCTCTGTCGTACTTTCAGCATCTGCAGTTGCTGCTGCTGCTGTTTTTGTATTCGCCACACATTCCCTGCCTACCACTGCTTCACACCAAGCACTGCTGCTGCTCTTCTGCTCAGGGGTGTTTGCCCAGGAACCAGCATCTTCCCTGAGGCATCCTGAGGCAGCAGCAGAGAAACAGCACAAGACTTTACTGCCCAACACACCAATCACTCATCCTCTCCCACTGCTAATCAAGCAAACAAAAATATGTGCTCTCAGAGATAACAAGGATTAAAGGTTTTGCAGTTATTTCCCAGAGGGATTCCAGGCGTTCCCATGTTTGCAGTGATTCCCAGAAGTTTACATCCCGGTTGCTTATGCAGGGAGAGCAGTGGTTTTCAATGTTCAGAGAAACATGAGTTTTAAGTAAAATAACTTTGCAGAAATGTCTCAAATATTTGAGATTCCTCCATCAAAACTATCTGACACAAGAGGAGATTAACCTCACCTAACTACAGCTTTCTAAAAGTTAGGCGGGTGAGCAGGAGCCCTCAGTAACTGATGGAGGCAGGGGAGCGATCTCAGACAATGCAAGTATGAAAAAATTAATGCCTTAAACAAGGGAATAACAATGGCCTATTCTGTTCTTCCTCTATTTGTCTTAAAAACAATTCCAACTGTAGCTTTCTCAGGGAGAAAATAATTTTCAGTTTCCGTTCTCTGTGAAAATTCAGTTTGCATGTTCCTGATTTCTCCCAATTGGTATGTTTTTTCCCTACTCATGTCATCAGAGGCTGTTGTGGTTCAGGTGCATGAATGTAGGTACATGGATTGGAGATGTTTACATCTGATTTAGCTATTTTGAGCTCTGATTGCAAATACTTCTACTGAGTGGTATTTCTTGTTCTAGGGTAGAGTAGGCCTAATGAAAAGCACACCAGAGATGCTTATTTGTCCCCATTCACAATGAGGAGAGCCTGGGGTCACTAGCTCTGGTGTAGATATCTGCACTGCAAATGTCTAAAATTAGGTGGGATAAATCTCATGCAAGAAGCTTGATACTTTAAGCCCCTGTTCAGCAAAGCACTTACTGACAACATAAAATGAAGCCTGAGCTTTAATGCTTTGCTGAGCTGAAGCCTCAATTACTTAAGGAATGAGAAGACAGTCGTGGGGATCATAGCAGTCAGGCTTGTGCAAGGCTTATGCTGGATTTCCCCCATGCAGTCCTACATACCACTCTTCTCCCCTACAGAAAACACTCTTCTTCCTTCAATTTCCTCCTCCAAACACATTTACTTCCAGCCCCTCCCAGGGCTCACTCTCCCTGGCTGAGTCACCCACACTGTGCAACCCAAAACAGGGGCAGGCAAGCTAGGGGCTCCGCAGGCTGCCAGGATCTGCAGCTCTGCGCCACTGTCTCTCACTGCTTCATAGCCTTTGGGGTTTTTGCCTTCAGTGTTTAGCATCAAATTCTTCACCACCAGGCTGAAAACTTTGCTTGAGAGTGGCAAGGCTAAATAAATATCCGGTGGTGGGATGAGTGAGCTTCGTGTAATTTGGGGCTTGTTTTTTAACTACCCTGGGTAGGTGGCTGGAGCTGGAAGTCTGAGCTTGTGGGGTGTGCTGGCACCAGCAAACCCCAGGCTTGCAGGGCACAAACCCAAGCACAGGCACCAGTACCCGTGTTGGGATGTTGGCCTGGGTCACCCTGCTGTCCTGTGAAGCACTTGGGCACATCCAGCCCCGAAACATCGTCCACGTCCTGCCACCTCCTTCTGGCTACCAGGAAAACCTGGCTGTGGAAATAAACCTTGAAGTTATGCTACTTCATAGAATCATTTAGGGTGGAAAAGACCTCTAAGATCATAGAGTCCAACCATTAAGCGGCACTGCTAAGTCACCCACTAAGCCATGTCCCTGAGTACCACACCTGCATCTCTTTCTTTTAAATACCTCTATGGGTAGTGACTCAATTATTTTTATACCCACCTTGCACCTTTAGGGCAAAAACCTAATCATCACTTTTGTGCAGAAATATGTTACATTCCTCTCCTGATGTTGGCCAGGGCATTTGGGTGCAGAAAATAAATAATGGCAGAGATTTATTATTGTTGTGCTCATGCTGTAAAGATATCAGAGGAGAAATCAAAATACGCAAATCAAATTGACATGCTTTGTTTATATGTGCCATCACTCTGCTACATAAGAAATGAAGAAATTAAATTACTAAACTGAGATCAGCCACCAGAATGAATTGCTGCAACCCTGAGGATGTGCAGAGGGCAGACTAAGTGGAAAGTGATAACTATAAAAATGTGACACTTTTCTTCCCCCTGTTGCCACAATTTAGGCTCTGTACTCCTTGCTGGGTAATAAAATCAATGGAGACTCAATCCCGAGTATTGAGCAATACTAATATTGATAATCACAGACACTTGAATTCACACAAGTCATTAAGTACCTAATAAACCAAATAAGTAAATTAGACCCAGTGGTGGCAACAGAAATGTAACTGAGGATTCAGTTACTCCAGTGACTGTCACTGCCATGGGGCTATGTTAAGGACAAGTGAGACTGAGGTCAGCATTACTTGAAATAATAATGATTTTTCTGGGCTAGAGTACATTATGTTTCTTTCTGTAACTCCACAGAACTGATGTCTATTTCCTTGTGTCGAGGGCTTATGCCATATTTACCAGTGCAAGTATGAATCATTATCAAACGCATTTTTGTTTGTTTTTCTTCTGGTATTTTCTATAAGAAGGGTTGCAGATGTCCATGTAAAAAAAATTCAAAGCATTCTGTCTTTCATTCCATTAGCACTCAAAAACTTTGGAAGATAATGAGGCATACTTAAGTTTCTGTTTTTCCTTTCTGATGATACGTTTACAATTTTTAAATGAGAAATAAATAGTTTTTTCTTCCAATTAATTGTATCAAGTTTTTATTACTATATTTTCATACATTTAGCAATAAATATTGTATTTTTACCTTTTTTACACCTTTTATTTGCAAGGAACTATGTCAATATTCTCAGTAAACTGCAGGCCAGAGAATAGATGTGTGTGTGTTATAACTTCCAGAAATGCTTTTTGGTAACATAAATAAATGCTTTTGGAGTCTTTCAAAGCAGGAAAACCTTTCTAGTAGAAATTAAAACACTGTTAATGAGAAATGTTTAATCTCTTTGACAAGTTCTCAGGGAGAAATGAGTGAATAAGATTTTTGTTAGCTTTTCTTTTTCATTATACCATGTGTGAATTAAAATAGCTCTGTAAAATAAGCTGTACAGATAGGTTTAATTTTCCATTACTCTAAAAGCAGTATCAAGGACAAATTTACCTGCACTTCTTATTTCTAATTGTCAAGTGCTCAAAATGTAATGAGTAATTAAAAGCTACTAGCTGTGCAAAAAATGTATAAATTCAATAATTGTAATTAAACTCCCTCCTTGCATAACTCACAAGGTTACACAATTCTTTACCATTTCTCTTTTATGTAAGACAACGACTGAGTCAGAGACTTCAACACATCTTTACGAGCTCAGTTGGTGCACGGCCCCTGTTTGCTTCCCGACCACGGTCATGAGATGATCTACATCCAATTAAGGCTCGAAGGCTTCAGGTTAGGTATTCATTACACAACCCTGATGACTGTGTGCAGCAAAATTGCATAATGTCTTTGTAAATCTTGTTTGAATGAAGGAGCCATTGAATTAAAAAGTGATGTAAAGCTCAGTCCTGCCCTTCCAGATGTTGCATTTCAGTACACACTTTTGAGAATGAGCAGGTGGCGAGATGAGCCCTTGCTTTCCCTATGAAAGCCTGGAGGCAATGGCTGGGCACTCAAGGTCCTACTCTGACTCGGTGGCTTTTATAAAAGCAAGGTGTCGGAGTTTAGGCGGTTTAAATTGCAGCCCTTATTCCCTTGGCATTTACTTTGGTTTAATTATATTTGTCTGGGGGGCTGTAACGTTTCTGCCCACAGAAGGAAACTGTTGTAAAACCTAAAGGTACAATCACATGCATGGCAGCATCTTAGCTCTATAAATATAGGGGAAGCCTAAATTTTGTTATTAATTTGTGGCACGTGCTTTGGCTGTGAAACTGAAGTTCCCATGTGCATCAAGTGCACCACGCTGCCACTGAAAACCAGCATGCCTGAAGCTGAGGTCATGTAAAACTTTTTGTTTTGATGATACCATAGAGGCAGGAGCAAGCATTTAATAAAGTAACCTTGCCTCTTCATGCTTGTCTGGATGGTAAGGCCCTAAATTGCCTGCAGAGTGCTGTGCCACATCACTGCGTTACATAAAACTGCATCTCTGGCCCCGCTCAGTACATTTCCAACGGAAGAAAAAATAATGCTCGCTGACCTGCCTTTGGGTGTGAGCTGTGCTGAAAGCACTTACAGCTGTTGACAGTGAGCCCTCAAAAACCTGTCCCACTTGAAAACCAGTCCCTAGCCTTTTCACAAGAGCAAACAGGCAGAGCAGATCAGGCTGGCGATTTCATTTTGCTGTCCTCTGACTCTGCAGGAGTGGCAAAATCACCATAATCCTGCTGATGTTACTCACAATAGTGTAACTGATATCCAGCTCAAGAAATTAAATATGTTTTTACCTACAGGTAGCTCACCAAAAGTAGTACATTAATGTTTTGTTCTCTTCCTTGGACACTAAGAGCCTCAGACCTGGAGGACAATTTTTTCTTGCTTCCCTCAGGAATTAGTTGCCAAGAGACTGCACCACTGCCTGATATAATTCCTCTGCCACCTCCTTCTCTGTCTGCAGCCTGGTGAGATGCCAGAGGATAGGGAAGGGCACAGGGGGTTGCTGACACACTTCCTGTTCAAAAACTGCTCCTATGCCTTGGCCAGGCATTAAATGAGAAAGTAGGTTTGCAGTGGATACTGCAGTGTCTCCCCCTGGGAGACAGGTCACAACCTGGCAAGAAATCCGACTAGAAAACTGATTACTTGTTTCACCATAGGAGGAAACCACTATTTTTAGAGATGAAAAAATAATAGGAGTGAGGGAGAAGCCTCTCACCTACTTCAGCATAACCAAATGGTCACAATCCTTATTCCAGATGTGGTGAGATGACACAGAAGCTTTCTAAATTTAGTTTTACAAACAGTATGTTTTTTCCTGAAAAAAAAAAAAAAAAGAAAGAAAACCCACCAAAAAAACCAAAACAAACAAAAAATCCCACCAAAATCAAAACACCTTTAGAAACAATAAGTCTACTTATAAATCTGGGTTAAATTTGGCCAAAAATATTGACCCTCAAAATCAAGGCATATTTTTTGAAAACATTACTTTGGTATCCCTTCCTGGCTTTTGCTAAACAAAACCTTTTACTTTTCACTGCAGAAAGCCAACTTGAATTTTAAAATTATCCTAAATTTACCAAAAAAAGCCTTTGAAGGTTGAAGTTCTATCTCCCCCAAGACACATGTTAGTTTAGATCAAAAATATCTTAGATGTTAGCAAAAGTATTTCTCATCTCCAGAAACCCCAAACTTCTATTTCTTGGTTCAACTTAAGGCAAAATTTCCTCTCTAACTGTTCATTCAATCTCTGCCTAAACAGGAAATGTTGTTTTTGTACTCAGATACTGATTGTAGAGGAAAAGTTGAGTCCCTGTTCTCATGTCCAGCTATTTGTAGAGGGGACATTAGAATTCTGGTCTAGGCAAAGGTCCCTGACACTGATCTGTTACCTTTGTGCAATAATTTTCTCCTGTGTTAAGCAAAAATTCACTCCCTTTTTCCCCCCTCCAAAGCAGAACACATAGTCTAAAATATAATTTTGATTCATATTAACCAAAATGTTCAGATCGAGAAGGTTTCTGTAGGAAACTTTTAACACCCCCGTGTTGCTGGCTACTTGTGGGGTGATTTCCTTTCACATTTCAACAATGGAAAAAGCTGTTTCAGGGGCGATAAAAGAAGAAATTGGTCCAAAAAAAGCAGCCTTGCTGAGGGAGGCAGGGATTCAAGCCACCTAGACCCCATGGGAAGGTGGCTTGAATCCCCATGGCAGCCTCAGCCCTGTCTGTCCTCAGCAATGTGATCAGGACTGGCAGGGAGAAGGATTGCTTAAAGCCCCTAAAATTTTTTAAAAGGTTGACTTAATAGGTATTCCCATGTGGGAGTTAGGGAGCCCATGAAGCAATAACACACTATACATTTTAAAGGTTTTGAGAAGTAGTGGGAGAAGTAGAAGACAACCTGGGTAGAAGTAAAACCATTTATGGCAGAACACCCTCATAATTAAAAAGAGATGATTAATTAATTGTCTCACAGGCAGAAAGGCTTTCACTTTCTTTCCTCCTATGTAGGTAAGAAAGAGAAATCAGGAAATGAGAATCTGAGAAGAAATGATGAAAACGCTGATTTTATTTCTCTACATTGTTGCTAACTTTAAGCCATGAAGATCCAGTGCAGGTGGGTGAGATCATCACAGCCATTTACAGAAGGGAGAGAGGTGGGATTTGCCCAGGGTGCTTCTTCTGGTGATGGAGAAGCAGATTTCAGTAATACTTATTTAATGAAGTCACTTCATTGAAACAGGAGCCCAAACTGCCAGACCGATATTGCAAAGTCCCCAAATCTCTTCTCCACCTGAGAGAGGGAGGGAGGGAGGGAGGAACAGAGGCAGGGTGAGGGTTTTGTGGTTTTGTCGTTCGGGATTTTTTGAAACATTCTCTTCAATGCAATACAAGTGAATTCTGGGGTGTTTTGCCCTTCCCTGTAAAGTAAGGATGTATTAAGGTCAGCCGTATGTGGTACAGAGAGGACAGATGATGGGAAAACAAAGACTAGACATCCTTTAATTTGTACCTAAGCACAAAATGGCTGGTGACTGCCCAGCCACGGGGGGGCTGCTCAAAAATCGCACACAACTTGTAACAGGGCCAAGCTAGACGTGTAGCAGCAGACTGATTTTTTTTTTTTTTTCCATGAATTAGGACTCTTCCACATGGAAAATCTCCATTTCAATCTCACAGCTCTTCACTGTTGGCTACGAGAAACTTGGCACTGTCGCTCCATACTGATGCCCCTGGGGCTGCCAGCACGTCCCCGGTGCAAGGATGGCCTCGCCCAGCCCCGGGTGCTGAGGGCTGTTTGCTTTTCTCCTCCTCATCCCACAGCGTCCTTGGCACGGCTCAGGTACTTCCCTTCTCCGGTGAAGCACCACGGGTCGTTTCCTTGCTGGAGGAACGCGGACATTGGGGAGCGAGGTGCCTGCAGGGCGTGAAACCCGGTACATTTCTTGCTGTGACACGGCGCGGGGAATGTCAAATATTTCACTTTTCCCTTGATTACACTGTTTGGGTTTTTTTGGTTGGTTTTTTTGTTTTTTTGTTGTTTTTTTTCCCTGTGAGAGGTGCGAGGAATGTCAAATATTTCACGTTTCCCTTGATTAGTGTATCGCCCTGAGTCGGCTCCTCGGGAGCGACGCAGCCCGGCCCGGGGGCACTGGGAGAGGGGTGTTCACAGGGTCCCGCTGCCGCCTGGGTCCCAGCATCTCTGTCACTCCCTTATCAAACCCAACAGCACCTTGTCTCCGCTCGGGCTGAGCCCGCAGCACTGCCCAGGATGCAGCTGCAGCTCCCGGGGAGTCAGAGCAGCCTGAACTTTGTCCCATGTCGCTCACATCTGCCACCCGCGCCTCCGCACACGAGGGAACGCGCTGAGAGGAACAATGCCCACGGCCCTTTTTTCAAAAACCTGAGTGCTCTGAAGAACTCGGTTTACCCCGCACTTCTCTGTGTGTGCAGGGAGGGGAGACAACTCGAAGGGAGTTTCTGTAACATGTAATAAGAGGGGGAATATATCCTGGGACCCGGTAGGAAGGCTTTGGAGAAATACAAGTATGGGTTATAATAGCACTTGGAAAACCTGGACCAAATGAATGTCTTTCTTGATATAAGGACCTTCAAGGCTAATATCAGTGCTAAACATGCTGAGGGTGGAAACAAGTATTTCCAGGCTCCTTTGGATGTCACTAGCACTGGTGCCATTGTGGCTGTCCGGGCAGCAGGTGTCCTGGCCTGCAGCCCCAGGGTCACAGAGTGTGCCAGTAGTGAAGACTTGTAGGGAAAGAAGAAAAAGCACGGGGGTATCCTCAAGGAAGATGAAATATTTTGAGTAGGAAGTGGCTGCACCCTGTCTCAGATGGGCTGTTTCTCTGCCTCATCCTGTTCTTTTGACCTGTTTCATATCATGTGCTCTGCTCACTCTTTCCCCCCCCGTTGTTCTGTGTTTTCTTTCCTTACCCTCCTTTTGTGTCATTCTTCCTCCTGTACCTGAGCACACATCCCTCCTCTTGGGCATCAGAGATATCGTCCACATGCTCCAAGTGCCCAGTGCTCCACCAATTCACTACCTGCATTACTTTCTTCAGCCCACCACCCTCTTCACTCTGCCATCACCTCTGACCATTAGCTAGTTACAATCCCCTCACAGACCATGTATTATTGTATCACTGAAACCACCATTTTCACTTGCAATAGTAATAGCTAGAAACCTGCCATTTTTTGGCCTTGGTACAGTGAAAGCACATGTTAGGAGACAACTGCTGTACCCAGAAGGCTTGTAAACATGATGCTGGGTGTCCTAAAAGGTGTGGAGTTCACCAGCCCCATTGGGGAGCCTGGAGAAGAGGCATTCCCAGTTCTCAAGGGAGCTGTGGGTGGGTGGCCCAGAGGTGGCCTAAGCAAGTGATGACGACAGAGGGGAGCAGGTCCCTGGCTGTAAGCAAGAGCTGGTACTGCATGAGCCATAGCAACCCCTGGCAAAACCTGTGGCATGGTGGCTACTGAGGACCAGTCTGGGGCACCTGGGAGCACCTGCCGAGCCTGATGACTCCATGGGGACACCAGCAGCAGGGCTAGGAATGTTTTCCATGGGATCCTCAGAGCCCTGGAAATGGCCTGAGCTGTCACCCCACTGAAACACCCTGAGCACAGGCATGTGTTGAGGTGAATGGGACCAGGCAGGAGGGCAGTGCTGTCTTTCGGCACTTTTTCACAGCTGCAAGCAGAGAGATGAGTCCAGGCTAATTCCTTTATGACTCTGCTCAGGGGCAAGGCTGGGGCTGGCTGGGTGTTAATTCAGATTTCCCAGACTATTGCTTCCTTTTGTTTCCTTCCCTCCCTTCCCTCTAATAAAGTTTAGTTCATTTAAAACACTTTGTTAAAGCTTGCTGCTGTGACTGATGAAACACTGCCTAATCCAAGGTGCACATAGTCATTTCGTGTCCCAAGTTCTGATTGTGAAATTGAGACAGGGTTACTCCAGTTTCCAAGGATGCGTGGTTCAAAACTGGACCCAGCTTAGCAGTACATGCTGAGAGTGTTACAGAGGTAAGAAGACAAGACCCATAAAATAAGATGACAATGATGAGGTGAGGGATGCTCCCAGGATCTCTCATCATCTCAAGACATTCTGTGACCCAGCTATGGGTCCCTTCCAGCTTGGGATGCTCTGTGATTCTATGATACAGCAGACCATCAACAGCAGAGTGGAGATCTCTGAGTCAGGCTCGGCCTGCCTGACAAAATGTCTGTCATGAGACTGGACACAGACACAGACGTATCCTGACGAATGCCAGGTCATGGGTTCAGGTTCAGTTTGGCAACTCTGAATATGCCCAATAAAGTCTTTTACTCATTTATTTGCCAAACCACTCTCTTCTTACAATTGTTGCTTTGTTTGTTCTGTTGGAAGTTCTCACACTGCAGAGCCTAACGCTGAGAAACTCGCTGTCACTGTTGTACAGGGGGCAGTAGCAGCGTAGATATGTCCTGGGAATTTGTCCCCACATTTGCTTTCTATGCTCTGTAAAAATATTAAAAAGCACTACAGATAAGTGCTGCCTCCAGAGACACAATCCACCCATGACCTTCTCTGAGAACACAATGCCATCTCACACAGGCAAAATTTCAGTACCTAGAACTGCAGAATGAAGAGTAATACAAAGTATGGAAATCCACAATTGTCGCCTTTGATATCTGTGATACCTCCCTACACTTTGGATAAAACAACTAAGAGTAGCAATCTGTATAATTATCTTAATTAAAAGACCAATACATGATTTTATTTGTCTGTCTTTTTAAATTAATGACATTTATTATGAATTTAAAAATTAATCCTTTAGAAGGTTAGGGTAGGCTTCAGCTCTGTATTAAGGGGGGTGTAGGCTCAGCTCAGCTAGCCAGACAAGTGTCCTGGGCTGCACAAGATTTTTATGTGGAGCTGTGGAAATTGGCACAGCACAGTCCCAAAGATGTTTGCACTGTTGTCCAGAAGCCAGAGAGAGCGCCAAGAAGGTCTCAGGTGATAAAAACAACTTCTCCTTTGCCTCATGTGTTGACACTTAGATGTAGACACCTAAACTTAGTGTAATAATTTTAATGACTTTTTTTCTGCTAAGTCCTGATATCTGAATTGCTTCAGAGAGCTCCATTTGCTCCTTTTCTCTCATGCCCTGACAAGATAAATCCTAAGATGGCTCTACTGTGAATAAAAAAGTAGTTCAAGGACTGCTTTCTGCCCCATGGCCTAGAGTTGTGGCATTCCTTATGGCCACACAGGTAAGCAATCTTCTCCCCAAAACTGAGTGGCCCCATCCTAAATGCCTGTTGGCAGTGGTTCAGCTCCTGAACCATACCTGAGCTGTGACTGCAGGAGGACAAGATGGCCTAGGATGAATGATGGCCAAACCACGGGCCTCTCTACACCTCACACATGTATTTGTATCATCTTTTCAAAGCGCTGCTTGTCTGTGTTATATCCACTTTTTGTGACAACATAATGTTTTAAGGCCAGGATGAAATGTGAGTGAAATTTTCTAAAATAAGTCTGTTCCATATAATGAAGTGAAAATCACAACCACAGTGTTGCTTCACTCAACCCACAAACTTTTCAGGGATATCCTGCAAATGGCAACTTTACTCAGCTAAGGCAAGCTTGCAAAGCCCAGGAGTGCCAGATTTTCTGAGAGCTTACTGGGTTTTGCCCTTTCATCCCACCTTGGCTTCACATTGTAAAAGTGCAGATGCTTAGAAAATTGCCTCAAGGTGTTGAGTGATCTGAGTTTCACAAAAATAATAAACCTCGATCTGAGATAGATGACCTTGCTGTCAGCATAGGATCTTCAGACTTGCAGAAAAGAACTGAAAAGGGTCTTTTTGCATTCACTTGCTGCAGCTGTGGAGCTCTTTCAGAGTCTCAGAGAGACTTCTCTGTTTTCTTGGGGAAGAGTCTTATGGTACATGCCAAGCACAAGGCTGTTTCGGGGAGATACAGGAACTAACGCTAAACTCCCTCATTCTGTACTGTCTGTTAAGTTAGTCCTGGCTCTGCAGTACTCAGCATGGAGGAAGACATCTGCTTTGGAGCTATCCAGGGCCATAAAGCCACGTGGTGTCTCTGCACAAAGGCCTGCAGGGGAGACCTGCCTTCCAGTTCTCTTTGTACGTCTCATGGACCAAAAGCACCTGGCCTTTCTGCCTTCATTTCTTCCACTAGCAAGAGGTGGCAGCACTATTTTGTTTTCTCTTGGGGGTTCTGTATTGGTTGATTTATAAACAGGGATGAAATCTGGAAGTCTTTGCATAAGGGCTTGCTATAATTCCAGTCCTTTGTCCCACGTCTCCCAATAGACAAACTAATGCATTTGGGGCCTCTGATGTGCACAGTGGTAGCACAGCAACTACTGCCCAACTGTCTTTATGGCCCATGCAATATTTACTGTGCTGCCAGGTTCAACAGTGCTGGAAAAAAATGAATTGTAGATGCAATTTCACAGTAGAAATTATTTAGAGCCTGCTAAAGCTTTAGCCAGAGTATATGGGATTTTTTCTTCTATAAAAAGCCTGAGGGTTAGTTTCTGTTTAATATTCAGGAGGCAAGAAATGCTACTAGCACTCAGAAACAGTGAAGAGCATCCTTGTGGGATCCCTGAGATGAGATACTAAATCTTGTAATGAACTTGCACTCCTTGTTCTCCCATTACAGCAGACATGGAGGGGTAGCACTTGCGTCCCTGCACATCATCACCAGCAGCAACAAACACATTAACTCAATGCTGCTAATGAGCGCCGAGCGAGCATTGGAATAAGAAGCTGTGTTGACATTTAAAAGATCCCAGTTATCAGCTCCATGTTGCCTAATTGCCAGGGCTGTGTGGGAAGCACTGCTTCAATGTCTCCATCTAGTATGGACATGACGGGCAGGAATACACACTCCTATGGAATGTCAGTTACTTCAGGAAACAATTAGCCTTTCTGAATATTCAAAATATGTCAAAACATTCTTCCTTTTTCCCTTTTAGAGCTCTTCAAAGCTGTGAGTGTGTCAACATCATTCCACCTACTCGGAGGCGGCTCTGGAATATTTGATTCACAGACGTTTCTCTTGATTGCTTTCAAACCTTGAGCTGCTGTAGCCGAATCAAATCTTTGCAAGTAATACAGGCAAAAATGGATTTTGCCAACTGAAGGGTGGTCTGGTCAGCAAGTACCACTATTATATTCCTTTCCTGTCCAAAATACAGTGCCCATGTCCAAATTTCTTGTAACCTTGGACTATGCTTGTTCCCAAACTGTGCTAAATGTGTCTGGGAAAGGGCTAGTTGACCCTGGTCAACAACATGTGAAGGACTGTCCTAACAATTTAATAGCATAGGTCATCATGTTCTGGAGTCTGGGCCTGGGTCCTGAAACTTAAATTTACTAGCAGAGATAGAGCCAGTGAGTAGTAAGAACAGGATCATCTACTCAACCAGTCTGATGGTGTATCACAAACTATTATGTCTCACCTTTCATAAGGGTTTGCCTGGGGCATCTCTACTAGGAAGACATCCAATCTTGATCTGAAAACATCAAGAGAGAGAGAATCCAGCCCTACTTTTGGTAAGTAGTTCCCAGGATTAATTGCTCTTACTATTAATAATGCATGCCTGGGTTTCTTTGTATGAATTTGTTTGGCTTCAGCTTCCAGCCGTTGATTCCTGCTATGCTTTCTCCACTAGATGAAGAAGATCTTTTGCATATGGTATTATCTTGTTGTGGTGGTACTGTATGCTTTAATCAAGTCATGTCTCCATCTTTTTGATAAGGTAAGCAGAGAGATCCCTTCCAGGCTTTCACTAGAGAGAGACATTTTTCTCTCATCCTCTCTCTGACCTGTCTCCAGCTTTTACAATTTAAAATACAGGCACCAGAACTTTATGCACTTTGCCAGTGTTAGTCTTACCAGAGCAGTGGGCAGAGATAAGATCAGCTCCCCGCTCCTACTCACTACTTCCTTGTTCATACATCCATGAATCACATTATCCCCTCCTGCTTTACATCAAGATCTTGCTTAAATTCAGTCTGCGGTCCTTGATTTCCATGGCTGCCTGCTGTCTACACAATAGGCTCATTCCCTGGTCCTACAGCAGTGTCTATACTCAGACATATCTTTAAAATCAGGTTTTCTGCACTGTCTGTGTTATAATGTCCCAGGAGCGTGTTGTGAAGTTAAATCCCTATGCTGCTCAGCTGGCATTCTTGTGCGTGGAACAAAGAGAATAACCAAAAATTGTTCCTTAGAAAATGAATGACAAAATTCCCCCTAATGTCGGCTGGGGTGGGAAGAGCTCATAGCATTTGTTCATCAACATGAATTTGTAACTAAATTTTCCACCCCAGAAAAGGTAAAATCCATGCTGCTCTAATCCTTTTTCATATACAAGAGATTATAACTGCTGTAACCAGTGAACACACGTTGACTCCTTCCCACTGCTACTGACAATATTTTCTTAAAAAAAAATAAATCAAGTCTAACCTGTCTTTCCAACAAAGACTTTCTGCTCATTAAAATCTGAGCGCTGCTGCATGGATTTCGGCTCGATAGGCAGAACATACCTCATACATCCCAAAGGCAAGTGTACTCCATGTGGCAAAGCCAGCATTATGAAGTTTTTTTAAAGTCAAATCAGAGCTATTCTTTGAAGGACTGTGATTGTGCAATCATCAAGGCATTTTTCAAGTTGGCAAGAAAAGACACAAAGCAAACTGATCTGACACATTTTAACAGGTATTTTTTAGATATTTAGATTGAAAGAACAGCCCTGAAACTTTTACATGAGCAATTCTTACATCTTTGGCCCTACTGATTTTGATGAGGTTTCTGGTTGGGAAAGGATTTCAGGATTTGACTTGTGCCGGTACTTTCAGCCACTGATTTTTCCATGTAAATATGAGGTCACATTGATGTCATAACACCAAGAAATCAGTCTTGTGGGCTCATTAACAGGGGACAAGCATCTGGAAGTCTACAGAGTTTTGTGGCTAGCTGAGGATTACAGTGTAAAACCAATATATTAATGCATTAAAGAAGAAAGTACATTTAAGTTCATGCAAAGATGCAAGTTCCTGTGCATGATACACTTTATATTAAAGCTCAAGAGCTCACAAATTCTGCCATTAAAATAGGAGTTGGTAATTCTGAAGAACACTACAATTTGTGTCTGAAGGTACTTTTAGAGGCTACCTGTGATTAATGTTCACAGAACTGTCACTGTCAGATAGTCACATGAAATTAAATGGTAATTATTCCTGAAGAGCTGGGATGCTCCCCGCAGCACTCGGGAGGGAGGATGCTTCCCCACGAGGCCGTGGCTCTTGTTGAGGGCTGAGCACGAGGTTGGGATGTTTGTGGAGACTCGTACCTCTGCAATATGCATCTCACTGTGGTCTGTTTGTGCTCTCCCAGAACCCTGTAGCACACCCTGTCTTGTGAATGCCTCTCAGTGACGTATTAAACTAATCACCTACTCGTCACATGCATTTCAGATGCAGGTTTGCAGTCAGAGAGGAGAACTCATCGCACTTCGGGCCAGTCCAGCACATTCCCATGCAGTCACATTCTCTCTGCACTTCCTAAAAGTTTAAAATGAGCAAGTAAAGTCAATTGCATTTTATATAAACACAGCAAGAACAGGAGCATGAAAATCCGTGTTAATAACAGTCTGACCACAAAGCTTTCTATGAGCATGGGGTGGGACTTTTGTGTCAGCGGAGCCGTAGCTGTCCCAGTGGTTGGGTGGCAGTAAAGGTGTGTTGGCCCGTGGGAAACCTGACCCGGGGAGTTCCCAGGCAGGAGAGTGAAACGAGGCCACGCCGGGCATCTGTGGGGAGAGCAGTCACACACCTCACTCTGCCGAATGCTATCTGCCTAAGCACTGCTGTCTGCCCAGGCTTTGGGAACAGTTAGAAACAGTGGTCAGGTTCCCCAGCTGCTTAAAAACTCTGCTGAGAGAAGAATCAAAACAGCCATATGCAAAACATCACTTCCCAGCCTCAGCCATTCCTGGGAAGCCGACAGGTGGTGTTCTGTAAATGGATCATGGAGAAACCTGGCCAGCAGAGGTCAGATACGGATTTGAACAGTTAGGGAGAAAAAAAATTTCCGAGATATTCATTTGGCTCTTGATATTTGAGGATGGAGAGGTGTTTGGTGCTAGTGTGCAGAGCTAGCTTGCCTTGAGCCATTTTAGTTTACTGTTGTGATTATATTTCCATCATTATGGTATTTGCTGTGTTACACTCCTTAACTACATTTTTAATGGTAAATTTCATATATTGACTCGGTAATGAAAATTAGACTGTGAGAAAAGTTACAATTTTTAAACAAGATGTATGAATTTCCCTCCCTTCCTCTATTTTTTCTTTTTTCTTTTTTCCTCTTTTCTGTTCTCTTTTTTCAGCCTTCCTTCCTTCCTTCCTTCCTTCCTTCCTTCCTTCCTTCCTTCCTTCCTTCCTTCCTTCCTTCCTTCCTTCCTTCCTTCCTTCCTTCCTTCCTTCCTTCCTTCCTTCCTT
>NW_024581116.1:7826625-7888918 GCF_017639235.1 Corvus kubaryi | reverse complement strand
CTTCCTTCCTTCCTTCCTTCCTTCCTTCCTTCCTTCCTTCCTTCCTTTTCTCTTTCCCTCTTCACTCTCTCCCCTCTGTCTTCTGTTCCCTCTCTCTGTCTCTCTATTTCTATGCCCTTTTTTCTCAGGCTCAAGGCCTGTTTTGTGAGCCTGGGTGTACTGGATGATGTAGTTACACCCACAGATTCACCCTCCCTAAAAACAGTCACAGTCAGACTTGCCACTGCATGTTCCCCTCCTTTCTGAAGCTGAACAAATTGCACAGAAAGAATTGAAACAGCTTAGATTTCTTTTATAACTTCTTTAGATGCCACAATAACTGAGATTGAGTTGTTCTTGACTTACATACTTTGCAGACACAGAGAGCAGAACACATAGCACAGAGGGGGAAACTGGGGTGGGTTAGTCACAAATGATAAACACCCTGTGGCTGTTCCAGAGAGGCTGGACTCCAAACTGTGTGACGTTGGCATCCTGGCCAGGACTGGGGCAGGGCCTGGACACCCACCAGCAGTGCCCAGCCACGGCTGCTCAGCCTTTGGGCTTGTGGTGCTGACTGTGCTTCTCATAGGTTTGCTTGAAAGTAGCCTTGAAGAAAATGAAGACAATGTGCTAGAATAAACATCCACTTTTATATATGTAATTGTCAGATATTGGTAAACATCATAGCTGGAAGCCAAAGTTGTTTACTATTTGTACCCTGATGGCAGAAGTGAAGTGCTTCTGGTTCACCGGTGGTTTCCTTTTACATTAAATTTAATCTTATCTCCAGTTCTTTGTACAAATATCTACCAGCAATACCTTTAAAAGTTACATTTGTACTGCAGCTATTTCCTTCTTTCTTCACAGTCAGCATCTATTGTAAGATGGCAGGTAAACTGTTTTCTAGGAGAAAAATACTCAGGCCAGGAAAGAAAGCACAGCCCTGGCTGAAGGGCAGCCCTTGACAGACATTTGCAGTTTTCATCGTGAGCACCCTAACAGGAAAGATATTTGTTCAAAGTTTGCCCTTTCTCCTTTAAACCATGTTTTGTTTGTACTATATAATTTCCTGATATAATTTCCTGAGCTCAAGAATGAGAAAAATTAAAAGGGATTATTCTGGAAGAGTAGACCTCCTGTGAGGGTTTTTTTCCTGCTGTGAGTCACACTTTCAGAGGGAGAGAACCCAGATTTTTGTCTCTCAGGAAGTGAGGTTCAACAATAGTAGGAATATTGTATCTTGATGTTTTAGAGCTGTATTAAGATCAGGGTGAGAGGGGAAAAAAGGACAACAGGAGCTGTTGGCTCCTGGTAGATTGGTAAGCATCTCCCATTGCAGGGAGCTCAAAAAGGAAAAACAAGTAATTCCCACTTCCAAATGTCCTGTTATTCCTCTGAAAATGTTTTATATGTGTATGTTAGAGAAATGCTCACAGACCTTGGTCTGCATTGGGACGACTTGGTATGAGCAAGGGAGAGTCCTCCTGGGGAGAGGTTGCAGTCCAGATAGACAAGAGGGATGAAGGCTGAGGGAGGGAAAAACTCTTCAGCAAAGTAATGTGCAGTCAACCAGGACAGCCCTGCTCTTCTGCACTTCCCGGCTGGATTTCTGTGGGCCATACCTGAAAAATATGTGAGGTGCAATGGACCTGGTTCATAATAAACAGCTCCTGTTCCCATGTAAAGGTCTGAAAATGGCATTTCTAATAAATACTGGAATTTATGGATTTACTAACCCAGCATTAAAAGCAGATTGAATGTTTCAACAGGACTTATGATGGTACCTTTTGCCTCTGCTAACAAAGGCTGTAAGCAGGTGTGAAGAACAGGTAATACAATTTGCACCAAGAAACATCTCAGTAAATGCCTAATTACACCATTTAAACTGTGCTTGCTGAAGCCCTGGGCTATACTCTGCTGCTTGAATTTTCCTAGACTTTACAGCTGCTTAAATCCATGCCAGGAGCAATACTGGATCTGTCAAGAAGAGAGGGAGGCTTCATTGTCCAAAATTAAAGATGCGTGAAGCCTCAGATAGCTTTTCACTTCCAGCTGCTCTGCTTCGGTGTTGGAGAACTTGTGTAAGAGATCCAAAGCCCAGCTGAAGGATCAAAACCTTTACCTGTGTAACATGGACAATAGGTATCACTAGTACATGTCTGGGTCATGCAGATACAGCAAAGAGCTACCCTGTTCCTGATTTTCTTCATGCTTTGAGGGCTCTGGAGCCACTCCTGCACCCTGAACAAAGCAGAGAAGTCCTGCCAGCCCAGCCCAGCATCTGAGTTTTAACTAAATTAACTGCAATCCTTCCCAGTACCATGCTAGAAGTGTTACCTGTGTGATCGTGTACATCTCCTCTGTAGCGTGCTTCTCAGCATAGTTCTTTAACACAGCTAGAAGAACATGATTAGATGAATATTCCTATGGTATCATCAAGTTGGGACTATTTTCCTGAAAATAATCACATGGGAACACCTCTTCCACCTCCTTTTGGGAGACAAAAAATTGGTTGCAGAGAAGGGGATCAAGTAATGTGTCAACAGGAAAGTCAGAAATGGCCATAAACAAAAGGAGTTTTGCCTAGATTTCGACACAAACTCTTTTGCATTCTCTGCATTTTTAGAGAGATTAGGAAAAAATAGAATTCAGTGCATGTGGATTTCAGTATTCCCATTATATGAGACTTTCTCAGTCATAACACTCGCTTCTTCTCATTTATCAAAACTGAGCTGAAAACTAAATATTGCTTCTTCCACGAGACTTGCAGTGGTGGGGCCTTCCTTTGGAGGGCACAAAACAAAGAAGTCAAATGTGCTTGGACACTGAAGATACCCTGGCACACCTTTGTCAGAAGAGACACACCCACCCTGGGGGATGAAAAGTAATTTCCACCATCTTCCTAGAATTCCTTGGAGATGGACAGTAATGATAAATCTTTCCACTTCCTTGCATGGTTTAGGGTTGCTGCATGGTGTTTGAACAGCTGCTCTCGTCCCATCCCTGAAGGTGGCTGCAAGTCAGTGGAAGAGGAATAAATCTGAGTATATATCATTCTAAAGTGGCAGACGGGATGAATTATTGGGTTTTTTTCCCACTGATAAATCCCTTGTTTCTGTTAGTGATACTGAACATGCTATGCTGTCATGACTGGGGAGTTTCAGCAACTCACCAGTGCTCAGGGTGCCTGTCGTGTAACAGAAAGGTTCATCTCAGTGTCCTGGCTCAAATTTCCTAATACACAAATCTCTCTAAACTCCCTTTAAAGCTCCCAAAAGACACATCCCATGGAGCAAATTCCACTGTCCCATGGCTTGGGTAACTTACTAGTTACAGCTGTCCTGCAGTTTCCTGATGAGAGAATTCCTGTAAAATAATTCTGTAAATATGCAATATGTATCCCCTTCTTAGAGGGCTTGCATAGAGTAAAAACTATATATATGTAATTTTCCCCATATTTAGTAGCCTTAAAGGCATAATGCTCAAAGCCATTATTTATTGCTAAATTCCCCAATTGATCCAAGAAAGCATGATTTCTTACAAAAGAGGGAAATGTCTTCAGTCTGCCAGTGTGTTGCTACAAGACTGAAGTCTGTATAATTGCCACAGAGTGAGCACACATCTGTGCTGGATACTCCAGCAGAGGAACCTCTAAAACACACTGCTTCTTTAATCCAGGGGACATTACTGAGTGACAGCGAACATCTCTGTGGAGCTGCATTTTGTTCAGTCTGTGACTGGCATCTGACAGTGAATTTAAGCAAGTTTAGTTGGGTCTGTGGTGGTGCCACTGATCTGGTCAACATCTCCATGGACACTTCCAAGTCTGCTGTGCTCAGTCTCAGCTCGCTGCTTGCCAGCTTTCAGCTTTGTTGTGTGTTTCTCAGGCTCCTCCTGGTACACATCAGGCACAGACTTCAGGAGTCAACTTCACTTAAATTTCAACATGTAAAAGTTGTTTTTAGCTTCCCTCTGCCTTCTGTGGCATCAAAGGAGAATGCTGAGGGGGTATTTTTCTCATTCAAAGGGAAATGTCAAAGTTAAATAAGAAGAAAATTTTCCTCTAACTTCCTATTCTACCTCTTAAGACTTTAAAGGATGCTCAGAAGAGCTGAGACCTGTGACAAAATTTACACACCTGAATTGAAGTAGTATGAGACCCATCCTCTCTGTTTCTTAGTCATTCATGGAAGCAGGGGCCCACAAGCCTGTTGCTGCTGGCCGTTAGGACAGCAACATTTTCTAGGCATGACATCCTGGTCACTTAAATACCAAGAGCTGTCCAGGGAAGGGGTGAGGTTGTGCAGCCACAATACAGGAGCAGGTGGCAAGTTAGCACCTACACACAAAAACAGGCAGGCTTTGTGTGAGTTTTGTGGCTTTTCATCTCAAAGACTGAGAAAAAGAAGTCAGATGGTTTGGGAATCCATAAACAGTATGAATTCGTGCTATTTCCAGCAGCTTGTCTGTTGGAGGCCAGCAGACACAACAGTCCCCGGTGAAAGCAGATTCTGTCATTCCCTCTCTGCTTCTCCTTGATCAGCTCCAAGAGGCAACCTCAGCCTCTTCCCTCCCACTACCCCCACAGAATTTCACTGAAGAGCTATTTTGCACCAGGCAGCGGACACCTTTTCTCTTGTCCCTCTTATAACTGCAGAGGATCAGTAATTTCCTGTGGCTGGTCCCACGCCATCATATTTTCCCTCTTCTTGGAAATCTAGCTCAAAATTGAGGTTAACATAGAGAAAACACCATCCCTTACATTTGTAAAGTAAAAACATTTATAAAGACCTTGGTGATGCAGAGAGTTTGCAGACTCCAAGCTCATTTCCACCAGCTGAGGGAACAGAGGGAGCTGCACAGACTCCCAGGGGAAAGGGGAGGTGGGGGGATAGACATTGCATCACAACATCTGCTGTCTTCTGAGGGCAGTACAGACTGTTGAACCCAGGGTTTACTACAGTCATCTGAAAACCTGCAGAAGAGTAATTTTTCTGTAATACCCCTTTGGTCAGAAAGAATCCAAATTTTCTACATGCACAGTGATTATTTCTTCAGTTTTAGAGAAAGTGAACGTATAGGCTACACAGGAAGATATGCAGAGGGCTTGCCCTAAAAATTGTCTGAGGGTCACCAGAAAAAAATAATGAACAGTTATAGTTTTAAGAAAAGAGTTAAAATAACAACACAACTGTGCAGTCTGTTTTACAGCATTTTCCACATATTTCCAAAGTCCATATCAACCTAAGAAGACGCCAAAGACTTCAATGCCATCTATGGTGCACCCTGTTAAGGACTGGCAGTAAAATATTACATATATTCAGTTCCTGGCCCACTAATTTGAGTATTGGATCTTAAATGAATGAGAATTCTAAATCCAAACCCTTAATTCAATAACATTTACATTTTAAAAAAGTTTAAAAGTCTGAATCTGGATTTGCACACCACCTTACCACCAGAGTGGATTTGCCTCAACTTCCAGCATAAATGTCCCATACACATTGGAATGCATTGTGGTTTAAGTCAGCAACTACAAAGGAAAGCAACATGTATTTCTCAAATGACTAATGTAAAGAAAATTGCTGCATTTTATAATTTAAGTCTATTTTGCAATATTTTATTTATTTAACAAGTAAAAGGCTACTTTGCATCATAAAAGAAAGCCAATAAGACAAAACTGACCAAAGCTGAAAAACAGGAAAGCCACTGGGGAAGGAGAAAAAAGGAATTCTAGTTATTTTACATAACAGATGGCAGCATAACAGAGAACAGCTGATGTTAGTAGCCTAAGGGAATTTTCCCGTGTCAGAAGAAAAGTAAAATTTAGGATATACAGAACCCCCCATTAAATTAGTTTCATAAAAAGTGTCATACTTAATGTACGACCTCTGGTGTCTGTATATCTTGCCTGGGCAATTCATTCACTTTATGGCTTACTCTCAGTGACCTTTTTTCCCCATGAATGGTGAATGAAATATTCTCAGCCTCTCCCACTCTGCATCTTCCCAACTGTCTTGTCCCATTACGAACCCCACACCCCCTCACACCAGGCTTAAGTTTTATGACAGGGATAAACTAAACCACTAAGGCAAGCAGCTTGGTTTGCCTCACCAGAGGGTCTTGTGAAGCTAAATACCATTAAAGCTGACTAAGATATCCAAATCTGAATATCTTATCCAAACAACGTATACAATGTGCAAAGGAAAAGAAGCTGCAGTGAGGAAGCCCTGAAAAAGGACAACACAGGAGACAAAATGGAGAACATAAATAATTTCATGCAATAACATGCACCAGTGCTGCTTGGAGGGTGATGGGCTCAAGTAATTTTGGGCTACATGCATATGAATGTCTGTCTGTCCCTGTGTGCAAGGGATTTGTGCACTGCCATTTGGGGAACAGAGGAAAAATAGATCAAGTGCCACTTGGCCTAGCACTGAACATCCCTCTGTTATGACTGTTACTGTAACCAGTAGCAATCATTTAACCCAAGTACACCATGGCACCAAGAGAAAATTTATTATTAACTAGAGTCATTATTCACTAAAAGCTACATGGTGGAATTTTCCATGTACCAACCTAACTCGAGTCCTTTTGAATTAATGTGTTAGTTTTTTCCCATGGATTCAACTAGAATCAAGTCAAGGCCTGGGATCCTGGAAACACCCATCCAAAGAAGGGACGTTGCCTTGTTGAGAATAATTTTTCTAAGACTTTGAAAGAAGATGAAGTTTTACTTAGAATCATACAATATTGTGAATTAAAAGGACCCCTCAAGGATCATCAAAGTCCAGCTTCCTTAGAAGGTAGTAGATGGGATCAGCATGAAATCGCTGACATTAGCACTCTTAAAAGGGAAGCATTTCTTCCATCCATCCACGTCCTAAGAAGTGGTCTGATGAATGGTGTGCTCAGCATCATTTGTTCCTGAGACAGGTTCAGCCATGTAACTCTCATCCCAGATCTTACCCAATACTGAGCTAAGGAAGGCCACAGGTTGCTGCTGTACCTGGCCATTTCCAGGTGGAAATGCTCTGCTGTGAGCAGAAATGCTCTGTTGTGATGAAGCCTGGTTGCAATTCTTTCCCTTTACAATTACAAGGCAACACTGGCTCAAAGTTGACTCAAGGGATCTGATCCTAACCCAGATTTCCCATGTTGTTGCAGGCTGTTCCACAGAACCACTGGAGATGGAAGTGGTCTGGAGACCATCTGGTTCAACATCCCCACTCAGAGCAGGGTCAGGATTTCCTCCCTGGAGCTGCATCTTCAATACTTATTTGCTTCAGCTGTTCATGGATGTCTACAAAGGTCCCTGAGATCCTTGAGAGGGAAGAGCTACAGAAGTAAAATGCATGTGACAACTATCTGGATATTTATCTATGCAACTTTGGTACCTGCAGGCTCAAGAGTGTGCTTATGTGTGTGTATATAAACATTTACGTATTCTGAGCATGTTGCCATGAATCAACAGTTTTGTCCTAGTTGCAGCTTTTATTCTGGCTGCTGTTAGTATTTATTTTTGTTATAACAGTAGAGCCCTATGTTATGGAGGTAAGCTCTTTTTAACTCCTGTCTGGATCCTCAGCACTCATCACCCTATATTACCTTTGGGTTTCTCAAGGTCTCTAAGCAAAAGGAGCTCCTACTCCACCAGCATCCCCTCACATTTACTGGAGAATGATGCCATGAAACCTTGGCGCAGCCTGAGTGAATTAGGTGTAGCCTGAGAACCCTGCTGGTTTGGGCAAACAAATACACACCGATGACAGACCTTAATGAAAACGAGCTTAGGCAATAGCACAGTGCCTGTCATCTCACAGCAGGGAGTAGCCGAGCAGATGGAGGACCCTCTGCTCAGGTACCTCAGGGCTGTGGGGCTCTAGCACTTTGTTAGGCTTCCTAAGCAACTGGATTGCTCAATAATCCATAGGAACCATCCTGTGGAACAGAGGTAACAAAAGACTTTCTAAGCTTGGACCCAGGTTTTGTGGTTTTAGTACCTAGAGAGAATGAGGTCCAGAATTTTTATGCATGTCATTTGGTTTGAACGCATGCAGGCAGAGAGGGCCCCTGAAGCTTGGCCATAGGTGCCTTTATACAACACACTGTGATGTTTGGGGCACATTTTTATTTCCCTCCCACTTCTAAAAAGATCATGGGAACCAAACTTCTGTATCTGTATAGGAAGGGATCAGATGCTGATCATTTCAACAGCAAACATGCTTGGAAATGACATCCACAGGCAGATCCACAGATCTGCACACTCTGGTGAAGAGCACAGACATTTGCAGGATGCAACAATACGATAGGATGTGCTTTTCTTTTATTACTTACTTTTTTTTTCCATGAAAAAAAGTTTCAAACATACCCTTACACATCTGACCAGAGTGAATCGGGCCAGCTGAGCAAGTTTAGTATAGCAAACACCATTCGATGTGGATCCTAAAGAAAATCTCTGTAAAGTATCTCAGAGAGCTGCAGAAATAAATGTTGTACAGGCTGCCACCTGCCCACTGTGTCCACACATGTGTATTTGAATGGAATGGGAGGCAAATGAATATTATTTTCCTAGATTACTGCAGAAGCTTTAAACAGAATTTCAGTTCTCACGTTGTGCGCTCCAGCTGCCATCGCAGCTCCAGTGCAACATCTGTACCACTATCAGTCACAAAAAATCACAAGCAGTCCTTGAGACGAGGAGCACTGTAAATAAAACCAGCACTAGAAAGCATTCAAAACATCATAATCCTGCCTACTCTATACAGATGTTAGTGAGCTCCTTTGGGACCGCAGTCTGTGCAACTATGGAGGAGCTGCTGTCTGTGATACTGTTGGATATAGAGGTGAAAACAGAGCAAGAATCCAAGAAAAAGGGCAAATGAGTGAGGAAAACCTTACAACTGGGAAGGTGTTTGGGGGTGATGGCTTCCAAATCCAGTCAGCAGATTGCTGGCAGTTAACAGAGCTATCACAAGTGGTTTTGATTTTGTTTCTAGTGAGACTTGATGAAAAGGTAGTTGTGAAATAGGATGGCTGACTCTGCTAAGTCAATGCACTACAGCTGGAACCTGTTTTAGGGGTAATGAGCTAAGAAATGGCAAAGACAGAAACCGTGTCTGATTCTGAAGGACCAACAGCTCATTCTCTTCTTCTGCAGTATCATCTTCCTGACTTCTCAGTTTCCTTTCCCTTCGTTCAGCTTTAATGGGTGGTGTTGAATTATTTCCACTATGTCACAACTGTCATAGGTGTTGTCTTCCAGTTTGCTTTGCATTTCTGTTATTACACCCAAAATTAACATGCATTGGAACATCTGATCCAATAAATCTCTTCCAATCTTCTGTATAAATTGGATATGGAAATCCTTAATTTATTATACATGTTTAGACATATCATAATACAATGTGGTTCCTTAAATATATTTTATCTGCTTCCTGATGAATCATGCTACAACATTTTAATTTCCTAATAAAAGATCTGTTCCATCAGATTAAGCAAATAACACTGAAAGCATTGAAAATTTGAGGGAATGAATTTCTCCTGCATAGAAAGTGGAGAGGGTGAGCTAACTGTCCTTCCTAATTTCTGATTCTAGTGTGAAATCTGGATTCTCATTTCACATCTCATTTCCAGTGCTCTCCATCTGGGGATTGTTCTCAGAAACAGAAGCTGCACTGGCAGAAAAATGGAGAAGACAGGAACTTCTTGATTTCAAAATTTTATAAACAGCTAAAAAAACTATCCAGCACAGATGAACAAAAAATTGGCATTGTTCCCTCTGTGACCACAATTTCTCTGCTCTGATATTGCCATAATAGAGCCTGGGCATCGACTGCCACTAGTGATGCCAAAATCCCTCGGGAGCAGACAGCTCCATCTGGCAGCTTTTTCTGCTGTCATTTGGGGTTATCTGCTTGGTCATCTCATGTTGGCCCTCCCTGCGGACACTGACTTATTGCCAAAATCCACACGCTGATAGTTTAAGACTTTATTTCAGCCTACACTTCAGTCACTTGAGACATCCTGTGGGGTTTAAGCCAGGATGAGTAACTTGTATGTCTCTGCATCCTGCCTCTGCTCTGGCACAGTGTCTATGAAAACATCTCTCCTCTCAGAAGATGTGGCCCTGGGGCATGCACAGCCTGAGGACAGCAGATCTGGCATGCTGGCAGGATGACTGCAGCTCCTCCATGCTGAGTCATGTTCCCCCTTCTCCAAACAGCAGGGCATTTGGGTTATTCCCGGCCAGGAGCACAGGGCAGGAAGAGTTACATCTCTGAACACGTAACTTCCACTCTGTATTTGGATGCAAACACATCCAGCTATACTGCTACCAGGCAGGTAAACAGGACTGCATTTTAGCTTTCCCCAGAGATCCTGGATCACCAGAGCTCCTCTTGTCAAGCATCTCCCTTCCTCTCTCCCCTGCTCCTCCTTGTTTCTCACCCACTGCTCCAAGGCCTCGTGTGTAGGTTTGCTTTTGAGCAGCTGTACTTCGTTACTGGTTTTGTTGTGATAGCACCCAAAGCCCTGGCCACAGACAAGGTCTCTGTGGTCACAAACTGCTTCACTGGGTTTTCATTTCCAGGACTCATCTGGGTACTGGGGGGCTGAGTGATCTGCAGGGTTTTGGAAAGAAACACAGTCATAAACCCCAGGACAACCCCAGCCTTTTCTGCATTTTACACAAGCTTCACAAAAGCTGTGTCAGATGAAATTATTTATAGTCCTGGGCACTGCTCACTTCTGGTTTGGACCTAGTCCTCCCCATTTTCCTCTGCCCTGACATTTGGTGGTTTGAGCACAGTTTAAGAGCCAGAGACTTCTGATCTAACTGCGCCACGCACCCCTTGTGTGGCCCTGTGCAAAGCCGCGGACCTCTCCTGCGTCAGCCTCCTCATCTGCAAAAGGAGTGCAGCCCTGCTCACCTCCATCCTCTGAGAGTGAAAAAATCAATTAATTTACATTTGGGATACACTTTCGATGCTTCACAGAGCACGGAGTGCTTCATAAGTGCTAAATGTGGCTGGGATGCTTAGGAGCATCTACAGAGCTTGTGCACGGGGCTGTTACTTAAAAGTCTTTGGGAAAGAGGAAAAGGTGATAAACACGCAGCAAAAAGCAACCTCTTCTTGGAAAGAAAACAACACACTGAGTGAAGGACAACTTTCCCAGGGCAGCAACTAAGCTGGAAGTGCTGGTTTGGGGACTTTTAGCCAAAAAGCTGCCTTACCCCCAGACTGTGGGCATAAACAGGGAGCTTGCACAGGTACAAATTAGTCCTGTGTCTGGAGGCCTGAGGAGGAACTGAAGAGGCTAAGAGGCTCTGGGGCTGCCCAGGAGATTCTGAGTGTACCTGGAACAGGGATGGGGTGCACCCCTCACCCATGGCAGAGCAGCAGACTCAGATTTCATGCAGGCTATAATTTTGCCTGCTGCTGCCACTAGATCCTAATAACCAAACCAAGAAGGGAATTTTTACGCCATCCAAGGCATTCCTGATCCCCCTCCGCATCTAGTGAAAACTTAATAGCGTGAGAAAATGCCTTCCTGTAGCTTATTGTAAACCACATGCAGAACAGGAGCAGATGGAGGGGCCTGTCCTCGCCCAGTGGAGGGGCTCCGTCAGGAAGTTCCCTGCCAAGGGATGGGAGCAGCAAGGAATGGCACCTTTGCAGGGTGCAGTATTCAATCAATGAGGGTGAAGCCAGCAGAAATTGCAGAGGCTGTGGGATAATAACTCTTGCTGCTTGGAGGAATGTAAGTAAAAGGAGAGGGAGAGCTGCTTTTCCTAAGCCTTTCCCCCATACAGATGGAAGCAGTTAAGATTCCTGCAGGAGCCAGGAGCAGCAAAGTTAACACATCTGGAAGTTTCCTGATGCCTGAAGTCAGGCCATGGTGAACAATGCTCACTGGGCTGAGCAGGCTCTGCTCGGCTGCTTTTATTGCACTTGGACTCATTTCAAGCTCTGGTCCGTGATTAATTGCACTTTTAAAAATAAAGTTCAAAACACTTCCCAGGAAGTTTGGGGAAGGCAGAGTGCTTCAGTGGCACCAGGAGCTCAGTGCTCAGTGCAGTTTCGTTACAGCAGCCCCAGATACAGCTTGCATTAGCCACAGCTTCATTTGACATGGGATCTTGTAACCCCATTCCATCGTGGAGAGGGTGTCTGGCCTCCCAAGCCTCTCCAACACCTGCCCAACATGGTAGGGTTGCAGCAGGTGTTAGCCACGCTCTCCACCCATCTTGTTTGTGCAGTTAAGTCTGGGGCCAGGCTAGGACTGTAGATGTCCTCTGCCCCATGAAAATTAAAGAAAGGAGGAGCCTTGCCCCATCCCAGTGTGCTTCTGCCCATCTGTCCCAGGGCCTCACTCTAACTCACAACTAAAAAAAAAGATAATCTTTTGGGGGTGGGAGGGAAGGGCATAATTAGAAAAGCACATTCTTGGGATGCAAAAGACATTTCAGAGGACTGAAGCTAGGTCCTTGTTGCCATATAATGATGGTGGAGAGGCCAGAGGCAAGACTGAGAAAAGGAGAACAGTGGGTACTTTTCATTTCATACTAGGATGGAAGTAGGCTCGATCTCTTTGCTATAAAAACAAGTGTATATTTGTGATAGAGAAGTGGCCAGCTGCTCTAATAGTGGTGGAGGTGTACAAATTAGACTGCCTGAGAGGAACCGGTGCGAATTGAATGGAGACCTGGAAGCCACGGTCATGGTAACTCATTAATACCTAACAAAAGGGTCTGTGAAAGGCTGTTGCACGTCCTACAGCCCCTCCAGGGCATCTCTCGCATGAGATAGTGAGAACTAAAACTCACACATCCACAACAAGATTACTTGGAGCCAGTCACTCACAGGCACAAGGGATGCCCAAGGCTGTTTAACACTCTGTTAGCACGCAAAGTTGCTCCAGGAGCCAGTGAATACCTGTCAGCTCTTTGCAAATGTCCTCTTCACTGCAAAAGACAGAGGTTGCTTTTTGTACAAAGGTCAGCAGAGTAAACAACGAAAGATGTGCTGAACTGCTGGAAAATTTTGCAGGCAGGCGGCAAGGAGAGCAGGGAGCCACCGGCACCATGGACTTGCCTTGGCAGTCTCTGCCATCAACATAGCCCTGCACACTTGGGCTTTCGGGTTGGGTTGTGCCCACACAACACAAAACCCGTGGAGCCCTGCAACCACGAGGCACTGCTGCACACCATGCACTGAGGGGAACAGAGGCTGCACGTGTGTGAACCACACAGGAGATGGGTCATCCTGTGGGCTTGTGGCGGGCTCTCACTATCCCTGGGCTTCTGGCATTTACCTCCCATTATCAGGTATGTCTGAAAAAACACCCAGATCGGTAGCCATCAAAATGGGTGCGCTGTAGGTTTATTTTACAGCACGTCTGGAGTGCTCCTCCCTTTCTCCTCCGCCCCCTTCGCTTCCTCTATTAAACTGTCTTTGCATCTTGTCTCATGTTAGGACCTGATCTGGAAAATGATTTAACTGCTTGCTTAATTTAATACACTGCAAGTCATTGTGTTGCAATCACAGCTGGCTGCATGGAGAGCTCACCCCGTGTGCCGGCACTGGCAGCAGGGCCTGCTCCGGAATGCTGAGACAGGGACTGAGCCTCCCCTGCAGGAGCTGGGCTGGGGAGCTCTTCCAGGCTGCTGCCTCCAGTGCTTTTTGGCTGCATCAACACCTAGTGAGTGATTTGGCTGGGGCACTCTGGGCCGCTATTTGCCATGCTGCTGTAGTATTTTGGGGTTTCTTTGCACCTCAGGTCTCTTTTGTAATCTCAGTTTGGCTCGTCCTGGAGCTCTGCTCCGATGTTACAGGGCATGGAGCACCCCGGGGCTGGGTGTGGGGTCGGTGTCCTGGCAGGTTCCTGCATGTCAGTGCAGCTGACTGAAATTCCACGGGGAGCACACAGCAGGCTGTGAGGTCACTGCTTGAAACAACAGCTTCCTCATTACAGAGTAGGGTTTTTTTCACCTATTTACCCATCATGCATGGATGCCTTCTGAGGTGAGGTCTGGAGCGTATGGGCCCTTAGACAGGCAGCACTCCTTCAGAAATGCTCTTCTGCTGCAAAGGGTTCAGATGCAGGGACTCATAGAGGGACTTCTAGAACCATAGAATCACAGAACTGTTTGGGTTGGGAGGAACCTTAAAGATCATTCAATTCCAGGTGTCTTGCCATGGGCAGGGACACCTTTCACTACAGCAGCTTGCTGAAAGCCCAATTCAACCTAACCTTGAATATTTCCAGTTCAAAATTTACCCAGTTCAGCACCACTGAAGGGTCTGTCTCCCGTTACCCTGAAAATCCTCAGGGTGGATTTTTTCTGTTTGTCCAGCATCAGGGTCGCACTGCTGAGGGATGCTCACTGGCAGGTACCTGCCGTGTGTAACTACAGCACCATGCACTGCTGTGGATGCTACCACAGTGCTGGTAATCATGACAAAAATAACACCAGGGGCTGCTCTGAACCCAGGGTGCTCAGCTGTTAGCTTAGTTTGCTCTATGCTTTATCTCTTGTGTACTCTTTCCTTTACCCACAGCCCTGAAGGCATGAGTCTCTGTAGATTGAGGCTATATTGTATGCTCTTTTACATATATATCAAATAATAAATTAACAAGAAAGGGATTTTCCTGAGACAGATCAAGCTTCTTACCAGAGGCATGTATCAGAAATCACTGTACACATGTAAAATTGCGGGTGGAGCAAGCCCGCACATGGAAATACTGCTCTTCACAAGCAAGAAATTACCATGCTGTTTTGTTTTTCTGTTTCGCTTTCCTCCTAGGAATTTCTTTCTGCTTCCATGCTTTATCTTCTGACCGAATTTCATAGTGCATGGAGTAGAGGAATGTGCGTGGGAAACACTTGGCTGGCCGGGCTGTGTCTCCACCGCACACCCTCCGCTCCCACCGCCCAAGCGCGAAGCCCTTCCCAGCACTCACCGAAGTCGCTGTCACGCATTTCACCCGTGAGTCACTAATGTGCCTGATGTTCATGCTGCAGCTTGTAAGCGGTTAGTGCTTGTTCACACAGCTTTTTTTTTTCCTTTCCGCTGGTCCTTCTGATTCAGCTGATTTAGATGGCTGATGGCCTCCTCGCTTGCTCATGCTGCCGTTAGTCACAGACCAGCTCTGGGCTCACCAGCCGCCCAGGGGTGGGGAAAGGACAAGTGGATGGAGGCCAGTGTTTGGTAATCAGGGATGGGCAGGTGATTTCATGGCACCTCAAAAGAAAGCTTAAGCCTTGCTGGTACCATCTGCCTAAGCATTTCACACAGGAGGTGCTAAAAAGGGATCCCGGAGCTTTAGGGATAAGTGTGAGCTGGAAGTGAGCACCAACAAACCAGGGAAACAGGCTCTGCTGCCTCTGTTGGCAGGTGAGCAGCTACTGAGAAGTGTTCATGCAACTCTGAGAAATAAAGGTCTGCTGCTTAGGCTGACTGGAGAGAGCTGCTTCCTCCCCAGTCATATTGTGGCCTTCAGATGTATGGGGCTGGCATGACTGTGGCTATCCATGGCATGAGAATACACCATTCCAGGTCTGTGTTCTGCGGGCTGGCTGCTGCAGTGGAGAGAAGACAGGCAGCAGAGTTTGTTTGGTCTCTCACTGGGGCTCGTATGGGCAGAAGTGGTTATTGAGTGGTGGCATCCCTTTCTCCAGCAGGGATGCAATGGCCCAGAGGAGAGTCCTGGAATGGATGGAACAAACTGGCAGCATTGCCCTTTGCAATGGTTTGTACCTCTGCGACTCACTGTGCCACAGGGGAGTTTCTCTGTATTTTACCAATTTCAGGGCATCTGGGAGCCCTGAATCAGCAGCAGGGACTGCCTGCATGCACACAAGGCCATGCTGGGAGGGCTCTATGTTGGCCACTGATGACCCTAAAATTTCCCCCCTGGCATCTGTTAAAGTTTTTCTTGTTTTCAGGAAGGTCTGCTGCCTTCTTACCGACAGCAGTGAGAGCCCTCCACCACAGCACACAGAAATGAGATACCCTGACCACATGCTTGCTTTTTTCCTTTCCTCATGTTTACCTGGGATTGCAGCCAGATGGGCACTGGAAGCTGGTTTCTGGGAGCAGAATTTTGGACAGTGATAATCTAATCTGACCTCCTGTGTAACCCAGGTCAGGGAGTTTAACATGGTAATTCCTGCACGGGAAGGAATTATTCTTCCTGGCTGTGCCATGAACCCTGCTCAGCTCAGCAATTTGTGGTTGAATTAGGTATATCCACTCTTGGGTCTGAGGAAACAATGAATTTTTGAGTTTTTGTCTCCCTTGGTGGATATAGATCTGGTTTATTCCATTAGATTTTCTTCCCAGACACATTCAATAGAAGTTCTACAGTTGAATGAGATTAGAGGAATGAGACACCCCCCCACCATAATAGAGGTGTAAGTTGGATGTGTACAAATATATTATGCCACTAATACTTGCACCTTGAAAATTCTGGAGTAAAAAGGGTGATTATTACAATTGTGGTGATCTCCTGCAGATGACTGTGAGTTATTTGTTCACATAGTTGTGATTCAGAAGCTGTAGGAGCTGGGTGCAAATAATACAGAAGGAAGTTTATGACTTCCTCCTCCACTTCACTCCTCTGACCCTGCTTCTCTCCTGCCTCCACTTCTGATATTATTTTGGTTATATGAAGACTTGCAAGGGGATGATGGCTATGTTTCATGGGGTACCCACTTGTGAAAACTGAGTCATGTTCTCCCACAAGAAGAGATTTTATCAGAGCGTCTCATCTCTTGCATAATATGAGAAAGAAAGACAAATAAGTTGGAGAAAGAAGGCTAAGTGTTGAAAGCCTCAGAGATCTCAATCTGACCCCACCACTCATTAAATGACCAAAGGGAGATCACTCTCAGTCTTTCCAGCAGAAAGCTGCTCCAGAAACTGCTCCTTGCCTGCCTCTCAAGATAAATGAGTTCATATGGAAATATATTGCTTGGAGTATGCAGCCATTTGTGCATTTTTTTGTATTTATCTACACACATACTTACTTGAATAATACATACAAACAGATCCCTGCATATACCTGAGCTACTTCAGTTTGAACTCGGAGCTGTCAGTGCTCATAGCTTCCAGAAGAGGTGATATATATGTGTATATATATGTTTATACACACAGCTTTCCCTGTTTTCCCTGCCAAAGACAGGAATCCCTGTGCCTTTGAGCAGCATGGAACAAGCATTTCCATCATGTTGGGACTGGCTAAACCGGAGAGAGGTGCAGACATAAAACAAAGCTATCCTGGTTGGGAAGGAGGAAAAATATCTAATTAACCAAATATACACCCAGGACCTTAGTACAGCTGTGCTCCCTTTTTGTGCCACTGGGAGAATTTAATCCGTAGAGGGAGTTGATTTATTTTCTTCTGGTCTTTTCTAGCTGCAGATTCTGTCACTCTGCAAAAAACTCCTTCTTGCCCATAAAACTCTGTCTTCATTTTACCTAGTGGATTAGCACTGTTCAGTCTGTGGCCTTTTGCATCTGTGCAGCCATCTGAGAAAATAAGCCTTTTGCCAGATAGCTTAAATTAATAAAGCTGAATTTTTCCTTCCACCAAGGCCAGCAAACTGAAAAAGGCAGAAGCCCTCCAGAGTGATTTTAAACATACAGGTCAAAGGGAGAGAAAGACAGAGGAGAAAGGCCTGTACAAAAGTCAGGTGAGGAACGAATGACAGATGTGTTTGCATTTGTTGTCTTGTTCCTTCTTCTAATTCTTCATCCCATTTCCTTTTCCATGGGTGAGTGAGGTAAGTGGGTCTCAGGTTGTCTGTGTTTAGTGGAGTACAAGGAAATCCTGTTGCAAAGCACATCACTTATGGCACAGTTTGGTGGTGTAGGTTTTACAACATTCAGGGAAGGAAGATCTTTTCATTGGCAGCTGAAACATCCTACATAAAACAAGGCTGTGCCTTCTCCCTGCAGTCACTGCTTGTGGCTCACTGAATAAGAAGCTCTCTTTAAAAAGATACACTCAGCCTGGAGACTAGTGATCATCTGGAATGGATGGAAATCAAAACAAGGCTCTCAGTTTTGTTTTTTTTTCCTCTTGGCACCTGATGAATTTTCCCCATGTAGAATAATTTGGAGCCAGGATTTTTTTTCTAGAGCTCCAAGATCGTTACTTTGCCTGTTCACACACTTTCTTTTTCTAACAGAGTTTTATTTTTCAAACCAATTTTTCATCAGACCAGTAAGTGAGGAGCTTGTGGAGACCTGCTCACATGTGAACCTGGAGAGTGGAGGGGAAAACCCAAACCAGTATTGCTGCATCACTAATGGTGCAGAGGCTCAGATAACAATTATGGCTGCTGGATATTTAGGCTCTGCATTTAACCCACCTTTCCTAGCTACCTTTGCAGCTCACGTTTAAACAACAAGCACTTTCTCTTTCCCAAGGCTTTTCCTTAATTGGATTTTTGTTGTGCTTTTTTCTCCTCTGTGGCTTAAGAAACTGTAAAAAAATAGCTTAGAGGAACCAAAAAGAATCAGCACTTTAATTTCAGGCAGGAATTACACAGCTTTCCTAAAAAGTCATTTTGCTTCTTGCTTACAGGATGGGAAGGGAAGGCATTTTGTTCTGCACAAGTTGGTGATGATCCTGAAATGCAAGTTTAAATCCGCAACTGCATTTAAATCAGCATTTACGGTAAAGGGAAGGGCTTTGGGTAGGTGATGACTTTTATACTCTTTGCCCTGTACCTTTTCCTGTGGTCTGCTGGTCCCACAGGGTAGCAGAGCTGGGCCTGGCACAGAGGCTGCTTGACTCCTGTTCCCAGTGGCTGAACCATGCCTGTCCATAATAACTCCACTACTGTGGGTTAAACTGAGGACTTCACACCAGGCTGTGTAGTCCTTTGTCTCATGAACAGCCATGTCACCTGGAGCAGAGGGCACAGCCCTGCCCAGGAGGGGAGGGTGAGCACACCACTGACTAAAACCCCTTTATCCACAGCATCACTGAAAGCATCCCCACTGAAAATAAAAACATCCTCTTCTGCCCCAGCACAGCTGAAGGGGTGCAGCAGAAGGTGATAGCAAACTGGGTAGGATGCCCACCAAGAGCCCTTCAGAAGCCAAACAAGCAGTGCACAGGGGCTCACTGCTTTTCCCGTAGATCCCCGCAATAACCTTTCAGTCAAGAAATATATTTCAAATAATATGGTGGGCAACTCGATACTGGCAATGAGGGAATTGAAAAATATTTTGCACCTCATTGCATAGCAAGATTTCTCAGTACAGAGCTATAAACTGCTCACACTGTGCTCTGGAGTGATCAGTCTCCACGGCAGTATATCCTACAGAGGTTTTTCAATAAAATTAAGGATTTAACCTTCTTCAAGAGAACTACTGACAGGTGCTGTGTGTATTCCTGCCCCTGCAAGATTTTCATGCTCTTGTGTCCTAATAGACTCACAAATGTATACAAACATTGATCCTCATAGCACAAATGCTGCTGAAAATTCAAGAGCAGTGCTTGTTTTGCCATTGTATAGTTTTGCCAGTTTTCAAAATGCACTGGACACCAATTGCCAGCTTCTTTGAAGAAGCATTCACTCACAGGCCTTTAGTCAGAAATGCTGCAGATTTGGTGATTAAGGGATGGTGAGTTTTTTCTCAAGCCACACCAGTCACTGTGATGGCAGCTGAGTTCAGACCTGAACTCCTGATTTGGGGGGTGTAGCAGTACCCCTCTGAATAAATAACAACACTCAGTGGGCATCCTGAAGTCACTGAGTGCTAGAGAGCTTTCTTCTTCTCTCCAGAAGATTGCAGCATCAGGTTGTGTCAGAGCTGCAGCTGCTGCCAGGGATAGGACTGCTGCCAGACATCTGGAGACATGCTGATTTCTACTCTGCTTTTCTGGACTTTGTGGCCTTATAAAAGAAGCAATCAACTGTCTTTCATAAGAACACGGCTTTGCATTGTTGCAGCGTTTTTCACTTCCAAATCATTTTACAAACATTCAGTGGTGTGTCACAACACACCTCCAGTGGGCTATGGATATGCTTTATCTTAATTTTGTAGTTGTATTTAATCAAACAAACAGGAAACTAGTTTCTTGTCAATCTTCATTTTGTGGCCCTCAGGCTAGACCCACAGGCACAGTCCTGTCCTCTGTCTGTCTTGGGGTTGGTCTATAATCAGCCTGGGATGGCATTGCTGCAGAAAAACAGCCCAGAGAATGATCTGAGGGCAAGTTACCAATGCCAACACCAGGCCTAGAGTGACTGAATGTCATTGTTTTACTTCCAAGTGTAGATGTTTAAGATCTTGGGTATTTGCAATCTTCTCCTCCCAGTCTGTTCTAGACAGTGAATAACATTTTGTAACCACAGCTCATCCTCTCTGACCAAAGGGCTTGTTTTAAAGGCATCCATTCCCTCCAGTTTATAGCCACACAAGCCAACAGAAAATGACCCAGTGATAAAATGTGGTTGTATAAATCTCTCCCAAAACATATTTTCATTATCCATTAACTGCTTGTAGTCAACAGTGAAGAACAGGTAATAGATATCAGGAAAACAGCAGCAGGATGGGTGAATGCTGATCCTGGAGAAGACCAAAAGACCCCATAAGCTGCCAGCATGCTGCTGGGAACCTGGTGCTCCTGTCCCTTCAGTCAGAACAGATTTTACACTCCCCAGGGGACCTAAATAATACTTAGTGATGACGCTGTGTATTCTTTTTTCCCATCCTGCATCAGCGTATTCACACATCCATATGATAAGCTTTTAAAACTGTAGTTCTTTTAATTTTAGTGAATAAAACATACACAAATACCTATAAAATATGTACAGGCTGCCAAGAGAAGTTGTGGATGCCACATTCCTGGAAGTGCTCAAGGCCAGTTTGGATGGGTTTTTGAGCACCCTGGGATAGTGGAAGTTGTTCCTGCCCATGGTGGGAGTGTTGGAACTGGATGATCTCTAAAGCCCCTGTCAACCCAAACCATTCTAGAATTCTATGATTCTGTGATAACCATCAGACCACTGTCTGAAGCTTCCAAACAACCTTATTTTTGATCGAGTGTATTCACTTGTTACGTGATGATGCACTGAGATTTTAATTGTGGTTAGAAAGCTAAATAAGTCACGAAGGCTACAGCTTTGAGACTCATCTCTGTTGCTCAGACCTCCTGGTCAGGATACAGTTCAGCAAAACATGCCATGCTTATTTTCAGACTGTATTTTTCAGAGTCTCTGTGTAATTAAAAAGGCTGCAAAAAAACCCCTGACTGTTCAAGGAGGGCAAACTCGTGGAAGCTGGAGTGCTTGGTCTCTGTGACTCACATGTCAATAGCCTTTTAACATGAGAGTTTGACAAAGGCCAATGACTCACTTCAGAGGAAAATCCCACCATGGGATGGTAGTTCCTGATTCTCAAAGACTCTTTAAACTAAGCATCATGGTGCATCTGCTGAGAGGTTAAACCCATGAATACTGCTCAGGTTTCTATTTAACATTTAGAGGCCAAATATCACATCTGAAAACACTGCTCTTGTCCTTGCCCCTCTACCAGACTCCACAATTAACCCATCCATATGTGTTTGTAAAGCACAGTAAGACAAATAAAGGCTGAATTTCCTAAACCGTGACCACAGCATATGAACTTATAGACATAAGCAGAAAACTTCTCCACATCAATGGATTTCTTGCTTGTCTGGATCACTTGCATGTCTGTGTTTCCTGTTGCTATTAAGAATTACGGCTGTAATCCTACAGGAATGGTTCTTTAGTTTTTAAAGTGCAGCTAACCATCAGGCAGGCAAGATAGCGCAAGCCACAAGGACTGAGCTCGTCTGTGATCTCACCGCATTACACAATACTGTGAGGAGCCCCAGTGGTGTAACATTGCACAGAACAAGCTCCAAGGAGTTTGGGGGTTAGAGACAGTCCTGAAGAATTATTTTGTGTCATGGGAGAGAGAAATGGGAATGAGCGGGATTTCAAAGTCCAGATTACCATTAGGCCAGCAAAACACATTCCTGTAGTCTGCAAGTATACAAAGACATCATAGCTGGCTCATTTCCTTCCCTCTTGCCTGTAGCAGCCACAGCTCCAGACCTACTTTATTTGCACTGCATCAATGTGTCAATAAAATGTGGCTGTGGGGCCTCATCCTCACCCAGTAGGTGTGAGGTAGCTCTGTGTGAACACCAGCCAGGGCTCAGGCTGGCAGCTCTATCCTGGGCAGGGAAACATTATTTCCATTACATTATCTCTTTTGTATATTGGCTTTTCTTTTTTCCCTTGAAGGTATTTATATTTAAACCATAAAGTATGATCAGATTCAAACTTGTTCTGGACTAGCTCTCCTCAAACGGGTTTGTATTTTAAGTTTCTTTTCAATTTTCCCATGACATTGATATGTCTGCTTGTAGGGAAGCACAGTGATAGGCAGGCTGGGCTTAAATCCACCAAATTCTATTTGGATTTATATTATCACTGAACTCCTGCCAGGGGCTGAGGCAATGGCAGGCTGAAGGCTGAGGGAAGAGCTGAGGACCCAGGGGAGATGGGGTCACTCTGGAAGAGCAAGAGAGAAAACAGAGGTCTGAAAAACAGGGGTCCTACCCTAAAACCCGGAAGGTGTAGAAGGAAAAAGAGCTGTTAACCTACCCCTTGCAGGGATTGCTGTCCAAGGCACACAGGAGATATTTTGCTCTCCAAGCCTTTGCTGGTCCTTGTGTTTCAGAGCTTCTCTTCTTTTTCAGGGCTGACCCCTGGATCCCCTCCCTGCTGCTGAGGGTGGAGCAGACTTGGATGCCCTGGATGTCTGCACTTACTTCTGCTGCCTCTGTGTATCATGGCAGGGGAGGGGGGTTATGCCATTTTACTGGATTTTGGATGATACCTCATATGTTTACTGGACTTTGCCCTCAGCTGTGGTGAACACAGCCTTTAAAAGAAACTTCAGACCCATGTGAGTGCTCAGTGCTTTACAGAACTTTCATGTTTCCCAAAATGCATCCTAATGTCCATTCTATTCCTTCCTGGGAGCCTTCGTGCAACAACCTCCTGCAGTTGTTTTAGTTATCTGTATACTTTTCTCCTTGAATCAGATGACTTCTCCCTTCCTAGACAGGTTACACAAAGTATTACCCAGACACCATGAGTCCTTCCGCCCCCAGCAATTGCCACACAGCTCCTTGCTGAGCCTCTCTTTCCATAAATAATACATGCCCAGATTTCTTAAATTCTTAGTCATCTTCCTTGATTCAGATACATGTCAATGACCTCTGTTATGACAAACAAGTACATCTGCAGCTGGAATCCCATTTAATGACTTTTTTCTCTTATTATAGAAATATATACTGTAGTCCTTCATGGGTGGAGCAGGGAAATTACCATAATGGTTTCTGCGCCCCGTTAGCAGCTTTGACCTGGTTTAACATAGGCTGGCTCACATCACCTCTTACTCAATGTTTTCCATGGATGAAGTGCAGACAAGCCACATACAAGGAGCTCTTGGATCTGTGTCACATGTGATGAGACAGGAGAGGATGGAGGGGGTTCATGCCAACTAACTGAGATGCTCTAGCTGAACTCCTAATTACCCAGTCTCTATCCACTTGGTTTAATCCAATCCCCTTGTCTCTGTCAGAGTGACATGTTTGTTTTTCCCACATTGCTCCCTACAAATGCTGGTACAAGAACAGCTTCACCATAAATGCGGCGAGTGGAGCAAAGACATCATCTTCTCAGCATGGATCATCTTTATGGGTGTGGTAACAGAAGTGAGATTCCCACGCTCAGCCCAATGAAATCCAGTGGAAACAATGAGACCAGAAGCAGAAGCACATAAGATTGATTCCAGTTTAACCAGTAAAGTATCTGTTACCAGTTAGCAGTTCATTTTTCTCCACAGAACACTTTCTTCCAGAAGAGGATCTCCTTTATGTCCATATTGACTTTGTCTCCAAAATGTCTCTCTCCCCGTGGAAAGGCAAACTGTCTCATGCTGCTTTTTATGGCAAGTAATACACACATCCATAAGAAGGAATGGATGCTTTCCCCACCTTTTTTACCCCTATAGCATACGAGGACCAAAGCCTCCTCCCTGTGCTGTCACATTTGCCATGCAGTACTGCTGTGCTGCTAAGCGGGGGGCCTGCTTTTCCAAATTTCTCCATTCCAGAGATCTGCTACTTTCTCATGTCCTGACCTGCTCTGTTTCCACATACATAAACATCCTCCTTCTCCCACCCTCTCAGTGGGGGTAGCTCATGGCCCTGCCACACTCCTGTGTTTCTCCTATGAGGAGACACTCTCCATCCTCTTTACAGCCACTCCATAAGTACTGGAACACTGTGATGAGCTTTCCCCTAAGCCTTCTCTTCTCCAAGGAGAAGGGACCTAACTCCTTCAGTCTTCCTGCCAAACCCCCGTGTTCAGAGAATGTCCTGCCAGACATACCATGTTTATACAGGATCTCCTTGCACAGCCCATATTTACTGCCTGTGACCCTGCCATTCTCCCATGTTTACATTCCATGGCCCCTATTTACATACTGTGACATCCTAGGCCCTGCTGCTTGTCCGTGTTTTAGTCTCCCAACATCTGTCTCTCACTGCACCTTTGCTCTTGGGTTCAAAGTGTAAAATGAAATGCAGTCACATAAGCAGAAGATTAAAAAACCACAAGCGAAACAAGGCACCTAAATCCTTGCGTACTTCTGCTGAGGTCCTTGATAGGAATTGATCCTTCCATCCCCCTTGATATGCAGCCAGTGGACGCTTTGAATTGTGTGGGATGCAGAGATCAAAACATGCACATTTAATGAGCTCATTTCCAACAATATTTTGAAGTTGTCTTTTTCTGGTCTGTCTCCTAAATTCTCTCTGGCTATACTTTGCATTTCCCTCATTAGAAACGTGCTCTTCCAGTCAGGCTGCTGACATTGCAGAGAAAGCTGCTGCCTTCGATTGGAAGCTGAAACATAATTTGGGGTGCCTAAACTTACACACACAGAGTTCAAACTCTCAAACATCAATTGAACTTTTTAACCCAAGTAGCTCACTAAAATTCAGGATTTTGTAAAAGAAATCCAGTTACAGAGAGAAAGCTGGAGATGAGTTCAAACATTTTTAGACAGCTGCTTTGTCACAAGAAAGTACAAAGTCCTACTTTCCTGAAGACAGTAGCAGCAACTTCATGCAGAACTGGCTTTCTTTGAATCACAGTTCCCAAACTATGTGAGCTTTTCCCAGGTTTTCTCTCCTGCACACTGCCCAGCAACACATCTTTGATTTTGCAGGCTGTCTGCCTGCCTTTCCTGCAGCTTCAGAGCTGGGTGTCTGCTCCTCAGCCATGGGCTCACCCACTGCTCTGTTTGCACATCCAGACTCCACATGATCCACGGAAAAATGTCCTCACTGGGATCTATCAAATTCCTAGGTTATCAGTGCCTTTCTCTGTGCTTACTTTGGGCTTTTGAGGCTCCTGGTTTCCTAAAAGACCTCTCACAGTTAAATTAAACAAAGGCTAGGGAAATGTACTAGTTTGAAAACAAACTAGTGGGAGACACCAAGTCAGAATAACAATTTAATAGGGAAATAAAATAAGGAAAAACAAAAACCAAAAATAAAGGCAGAAAACACTGGGTTAAACTGATAGAGTCAGGATACAACCAGACACCCTGTTAATCAGGGCTGTGGCTGAAGTCCTCTGAAGCAGTGATCCTGTAGAAAAAGGGTCTGCTCTTCCTCAGAAGGTCCAGTGGTGGCTGTGTAGCTCCTGTCCTCTGGAGATCCAGTGGAAAGGTTGTCTCTGGTGTTCAGAATCTCAGATTATATCCACGATGGGATGCTTGGTTCCTCCCTCTGGGTGGAGCATCTCACAGTGGGGTAATGAGTCATGAGGCAAAGTGTTGATTAGGCTCATTAACAGAAGATGGTCTGGAGGGAGTTACCTCTGAGTCATGTGGCAGGACAATGATGGGCAATTAACAGAAAGATAGTCTGGGGGGAGGAGGCAAGGAAACACTGCCCCACCTGGTTTCAGCTGTTGGGGAAGATGAAACAGGAAAACCTTGTAAATATGATTGCCTGACAAAAGATTTTGGGAATATGAAAACTACAGGCAACATCGAAATGAAAGCCACTTTTGAAATACCAGATCTTAGTTACTGAACAACTAGAAAACAATGGTATGGCCACTGAAGATAATCCCCTCTTGATTGAACAATACCCTCTGCTTGCAAGCGGGTCCAAGGGTCAGAGCAAACCCTACTAGCTCAGCAGAAGGGGTCCAAAGAGTAGTTTTTAGAAGTTAAGATGTAACACTCTATGGTAATATAAGAACTCTTATAGGCTGTATGTAAATGCTATAGGATTTGTATCTTGTATTAGATTGGTTAGTGACAATTAGAATATTCAGTACAGAAGATGATTTATTGTATTGTAACCAGGACTTCAGACACTTCTATTCATTCTCACTTCCATTCCTCTCTTCCACTTCTACTCTTGCTCTTACTCTTGCTCTTACACCCTCTCTCTCTCTCTCACCTGCTTGCTCTCTAGGGCCTGCTCAGAGCTGAGTCTACCAGCTCTGAGCAGTGCCCCAATACCCACGCCTTTACAATAAACCGACTGTGTCCCAAGACCTGCCTATAGAGATCTCTCCGTCTCCGTCCCGACCGAACCCGCACTTAACCTACATCAGCAGCTCCTGAGGATGGTAATAGAATACACTGCAACCCAGGACAGGAAGATACGCTGCCCAGGAGCTTTTGCTCAGCCTCCATCACAGCTTTCTGGTTTCACAGCCAGGCTGACATCCCCTTCCCTGTGCTGGTGACCCACTGGAGAGGCTTCAGCCAAGTGTCCTCCAATATCCTGTTAGCCTGGGGTCAGTGCCAACCCTTCCAGAGCTGCCAGACCAGGCTCTCCTATACCTGCTTCTCTGCTCTCAGCCTGACTACTTTGAGGCTACTCACACAAGTGGCAGATCTGACACAAGCCTCCCATAAAAGGGCTGGACCAGCATGGGACCAAACAGTTTCTGCTGCCAGTGTGGTGGCTGGGAGGGATGCCCACAGCCCCGGGCACTCCAGGAGCACAAAACGTCAGATTTCAATCAGCACCGAGCTCTGGCTGTAATGAGGATGTTGGCCTGCACTTAAAAAAAGCTTGAACTCATCAACACTTGGAGTGTTGTGCTGTCAGGCTCAATTAATATTGTTATGCATTGTCCTGCTATGTGACCCAACTCACAAATTGTTTCTTTCCATCCCACAACGGTTTGCAGACAGAAATAAGCCCAATTCATGAGTGTATGAAAGGCATATGCGCAGTGGCTTCATGCATGCCATGGCTCACGGATATCCCGTGCTGTCCATCAGCAGTCCAGTGAGAGCTGCTGTCCCATTATACACAGCAACAGTACTCTCCAAACTGCAGTAAGGAATTAGAACTTAATGGAACCACACACTTCCCCTCCTCAGAGCCCTGCAGCTCACGTGTGGCTGCTCAGGTGTGCAGTGCTCACTGGATGAGCACACCACAGGTTATGATTTCTGATACTGCAGCACACGTGCTGTTAGAAGAGTGCCTTTTGTTTCCTCAAAATTCACCTGGTTACAGTGTGCAGCCATAGCTTTTATTATCCCTTTCTTTTTTTCAGGTTTCAGTTTTGCAAAACAAATGCATATACTGTAGTCAAACTCCCGTCACTCTTGTTTTTGATAATTTGAGGAGGCTGAGTCTGTATTTCTCATTAGAAGTGTTTTGCTCGGCTAATTCCCATGACACTTTTCTTGACTTCTCCAGTTTGCCAGAGTACTTTAAAAAGGGCACCAGATCTGCAAGAATTTTTTTTCAGGATCAGCTTTAGACAACTAGAGAGGCAAAATATCTTCTCTGCTGCTACTAAACAACTTCCTTGCTTGTACAGACAGAAATTGCTTTATCATTTTCTGTCACTGTGGGAGTTCATACTGTGTTGCTTGACAGATAGGATCCCTCAATCCTTCCGGTGTAATGGCTTTTCAGAGGCAGCCTCACTCTGCAGATGGTCAGCGTCCTTTGCTATGAAATCTGTCATTTTCCATCTCTCTAATTTAAAACACAGGTTGTTCGAATCGGCTCAATTTAGCTCTCTCTCCAGATGATTCTGGATGACAGCTTTATCGTCATCATTATTTATCATTCTGTCAAACTTTGTGTCACCTACAGCAATATCTCGGCAGCTTTTCTTGTATTTGCTCCCAGAACAGTGTAGAAAATTTTGAGTAGCATTGAGTATACACTGATCCCTGCAGTTCATCATTAGATGATTCCCCACTGACAGTCACTGTTTGAGACCTATCAATTAGCATGTTCACAGTCCAATTAATGTGTGCTTTACTGGCAGTGTGTGCTGGTCTTTATAATAGCAATGCTACAGGAGCACCAAGCTCTGAAAAGGCCTGTTTACCACCACCACTCAGCTGTTCAGTCTCGCCAATAATTAAATGAAACTAGTCTGAATAAGACAGTGAACCATGAATTATGTTCTTATTGGTGCCTTCTTTGTGAAATAAATCTTGCTAATGGAATTATTCCCATTACCTTGGCTGTGAGTGGTGGGATACCTGGCCTGTAGTAATGCAAATAATCTTGATTTCCATGTGTGACTGCCTTAACATGGGACCATTTCTTCCCTCTTGAACTATCCAGGTTTTCCAATGTATCATCAGTGCACTAAGTCTCCCTCCCCTAACTCCTCTGTGGCTCTAGAGTTCAAGTTACCTGGACCCACTGATTCTCTGACAAGTTCACCATTGTGCTGTTAATGGACCAGGAAGCCATAGAAACCCTCTGTTCTCTCTCTTGCCAGTACAGAAATACTAACTGAATGGTTCTGCTTTCTTCAGCGGATCTCCCAAAAGGAGGTTTCTGATTGCAATTTTACAAGGAAGTTTCACAGTCTGGTCCCTGTGCCAAGCTCCCTGTTTATGTAGGCTGTTTTTGTCTGGCTCAGCTCTATCTGGGTATAAGGATGTTGGCAAACAGGACTGGCAGAGACTTGCTGTGATATAATCTTGTGGCCTTATGATATAGTCCCTTTCACAAACTGTTTAAGCTTAGAACTGACTGGACTGTTTGTTTCTCTGGGAAAGGCTCAGAGAGTGACATTCCTCTGGAAAAAACTTCTTTCCAATTTCCAGCCTAACCTTATTCATGGCTAGCTTATAAATAATTTGCTGCACCAACATTTTCCTTTTCCTTAAGCATCTTTTCTATGTTTCACATGTATTCTCATGTTGTGTAACAGCCATATTATACAACACAATCTTGGATGTGATTGTTTAAGGAGCCAAGGTATTTTTGTTTCTCCATGTATAATAGACTCCCAGTTCTTCCAGCCATTCAAGCTACTCTTCTCTGAGCTTGCTCCAGTTTGAATCCATCTTTCCTTACTTTAGGATGACCAAATGAGGTCTTATTGAGGCTTTGCACAACAATACTGATATTTCCTTTTTTTTTTTTTTTGCTGGAGATACTTCACTTGATGCGCCCCTCCCTCTTGAATGCCTTATTTCACGCATTCTTGCTTCTTCTTATGGGATGGAGACACCGAGGAAATGGCAAGAAAAGTAAAAATAAAAGTACCTATAAAATAAATCACAGACTGTGATTTCCAAATTCTCCACAGTATTTTAGGGTTGTAATGTGACTTTCATGGGTTTCTCAGCTCTAGTGCAGTTTCCTGTAGTGCTTAGGTGGGTGATGTACCTGTGACCCTTACATCCAAATTCTGACAAACCCCTACCTGCACATTTAGGTCCTTAAAACACCTGACCTTAAGCACATGGAGTACCTCTTAAAAAGGATTCACTTAAAATCACTTAAATACATTTTAAGCAATTCGCTCAGAGGTCATACAGTGGGCATGGTGTGCAGCTCTGAGAGCAGTGTAGATGGGATGTGTCAGTAGTGACTAATCATGGCTGTATGGAAAGTCTCCAAAGTATTTGGTTAAAAAAGGAACAGTAGAATTTTCCTTAAACAGTCTTATACCAGGAAAAACTAACAGCAGTTTTTCCTAGAAGATTGAAAGATAATTCACTGACAGACCTTGATACAGAAAAGGAACATGTGTAGGATCCCCGGTCTTCTCACTTGTATCTCCTCTGGGGGTTGAGTGACCAATATTTTTATGGTATTGGCTGTGCTCTTTTTATGTCCTGCTTATTACTTTACAGGTTACAGAATATTGTCCTTTCTGCCATCCATGAAGGATCCAGCTTCCCACACACAGAAAGGGAATACCCAAAAAGGCCAGCAGGGAGGAGAGGAGGCAGAGAATGGTCGCTACATGAGGAAGATCCATGTGTGCCTCAATTCATCTACCACTAGAGGTAACTGAGGATTTGGAGATACATGTCTGTAAAATCATGAAGAGGGCCAGCTGAGAAGAACTACCTGCTTTTACTGTCACTACAAGATGAAAACAAAGATAAGAGATGCAAATTCAAAACTCACAGAATGAAATGCTTCTTTACACAGTGCCTGAGCCCGTAAGCTATAGGCATGTGTAGGCTGATAGAGTACATGGGGCAAGTGTCATGCTACATTTGCATTTTCCTTATATTTTTCCCTAGGTGTCCATTTTTGATCCCTGTTGGCAACATGATTTTTGGCTGGCTGAGCCTTCGGTTGGAGCTGACACGAATGTTTTCTATCTTTGTGCAGAGTAGGTGCATGTCTGCTCAGTTTCACCAGCACTGCACCGTCAAACACAGGCTCTTGACCTACTTCCTTATGGTACTGCAAGGATGGGGAAGCAGGAGAGAGGTTTCAGTGGAACTGTTCTTGTTCCTGGCTTCTGTCCTTGGCAAATCTATATTGCAGCAGGCCTGAGATCAACTGCATCTCTGATCACAACGGGTTTGCATTGCTATTAATCGTTTTCTCCTGCTTGACAGTAGTGTGCCATGGTGGCTGCCCCTCATCTATGACAGCACGGCTTTATGTTACAAATAAAGTCATTTTGGGAGGAGTTGGTGTTTAAAATAGTGCTCCTGCTTTGCTTTCTCCTCCACCCTTGGCTGCACAGTCTCTTCCCACCTCTCCTCTGCTTTGCCACTCGTCTTACTCTACAGTAAGCTGATTCAGGGATTCAGTCTCCTAGAAATTGTTTCTTATATTGTGGGGTTATGGTTCCCAAGGGTTAGCACCGCAGCATGGTTCACAATGAGGTCAGGGTACTGTTACTGGCCCAAGGGAACACTGGGAGGGGATAGGAAAGGGGAACAGGAATACGCTTTTCATGAACCACTCTTAGATTCTGCATCATGAACCCTTTATCGTAGAGAACTCTGAATCTGCCTGGATAGAAAGTTTACACTTCTGTCCATATCAATTCACTGTGGAGACAAATTTGTATATTATAGTCCTCTGAAAGATGGTTTTTCTTAAAAAAATTGACATTGTCCCGTGTTTTCGTCTCAGGCATTAATTTCTTGGAAACAAAAACCATTGTTAGTCACGTCTGCATGAAAGACATATTAAAATATGACTGTTGGGGATAAAATAATTAACCAGTAATTAAATTTATGGCAGTATTTTTCAAAACAGAAAATCAAAACTGTGCTTGCATTACAATATTGATATAAAGCCTCCACTCTAATAATGTTAGGTATCTAATAGCAATTTCAAGCATTTAATTAGACTAATTCTTCAGGTTAATACATCATCTTGCACTTCAAATTATCTTTATGCTCTTTACAAATAGCTAATAATTAAGCCTTATGTTACTCCTGCCAAGTCAGTTAATAGTATTATACCAGGGATATGAAGTCCAAAGGGGTTTGACTGTTTCCCCTCCTGTCATGCTTCCCTGAGGAGGCAAAGGTTCGCTCCAACCTTATGTTCCTCTGCCTGGTGCTGAAGCTAGATGACAGGGACCTGGGCCCTAGAGGAAGGTGACCAAATTATGCCAAAAGAGTCAATGGTAACAATCTGGGAGTGCTTGGAGTCAAGTGGGAAATAGGTTGGAACAGTTTATATTTGGGATTCCAGTCACCTGGAGGTGGACACTGCTGGGACTCGATGCATTTCAGAAACATCTGGGTACTTTTAGCTGGTGTAAGACAGAAAAGGGGAGCGGCAGGAAGAGCAAACAGCACAGGGCAATGCCAGGATTGCTGGTGATGGTCTCCGTGATGGACTCAGACAGAACCAGGGTGTGATGAACGGGCAGGTGGCTGCCAATGCTGCCAGCCTGGCATAGGCACCAGCTTGGTGATATGCTCCAGGACATACCTGTTCCCTTGCCAGCCAGGAAAAGCTTTACATGGGACTATGAATGTGGTTCCCTACATGGGTTGTTCCTTATCATCAACCATTTCTCACATTTCTCCTGGGTTCCCTCCTCTTGCCCAGTAGCCTCCTCTCAAGCCACTCTCTGCTTAAGGGGATGGTCATTTTCTGGCCCTTGCACAAGGCACAAAGGCCAGAGAAGTCCAGAGAAGACACAGTGGCTTCCTCATCACCTGAATGAGTGCAGAAACACCACAGCTTGTGGAGAACTCCCAGAAAGGAGTAATCAGTCTAGGTCTGACCTTGTCCTCACCATGGGCAGATGGAAACTCATGTCTTCCCCTTGCCAGGAGCATTTTGTGTTGTTCCAGCATTAGGCAAAACATAAAGTTAAGCCAGGAGAGGGGAAGGTTGAGCCCCAGTCTTTTGGCTTGTCATAGCCAAGCAAAACAGCTCTCACTCCAGTTTGTCCAACATCTACATTTTAAGCAGCATTATCCCTGTTCTGCTACTTATCCATGTCCAGGGAAGTGCCCTGCTCTGAAACCTGAATGCATAAAGGCTTTTGAAGGTCAAAGCTCAATATCTTCCACTGTCCCGACGCTATGCTGGTTTGAGATAGGGTTAAAGAAGTCTGAATTACGCAGTTTTGAGCCCCCCGCCCCCAACAATTTTCTTCATGTATTCCAGCACCTGCAGGTGTTTGACTCTGCTCTGCCAAATCAATTTGACTGTGACACTTCTGCCAAACCTTGCTGGAGTGGCATAGGATATAATGAATGCTTACCTAAAGTACAAAGATGATTTCATGTAGGGCACTTGTGAAGTTAAAGTGATATGTAACCTGCAAAACAAGTTTAATTAAATGCTTTTAATTGCTGTGAGTTATGTAACCACATTAAAACAGTGGCATCAACACAAAAACATTGACGATAAGCTAGGATTTTTCAAGTTGAGATAGTCAAAAAGTGCTAAGAATTCAACTTCCTCACTCACATTACTGCATATGCAGACAAGGAATCAATTGCTGATTTTTATGGTAGAATAGTCACTACAGTTTGATAATTACTCTGTGTGTTGCCATTTAGAACACAATTCTCCACTTTTTCTGCATCACAGAGAGGAAGAAGATGGAGGAAGGTACTGTCCCTCACTCCACCAAGCTGCTGGAGCCAGAGCTTCCCCTCTTCCCACGAATGAGGGACTGAATGACCCCATATTGTATTGACTGACTCTAAACAGCCATCCCCACTGACCTACACTTCTTCCCTTCCTAGAAATTCTCACAACTAGCCAAGTCTTTTTGCAATCTGTTAGTAGTAAAACTTTTCTGTATTTGGACTAGATTGATTTGCACTGATGAGATATGAGATGATGGAGGGTTTTAAAATTTCTTTTGGGGGAGCAACTTTCTCACACAGACCAAGTTTTGGTCTCATTGTCTAAATCCACATTCTTTAGTCTGTTCAAAGCTTAACACTGTTTTGGTTACCTGAACATCTTCTAACAAAAAGCTGCTGATCTTCATTATTGCTACCAAGAGGTAATGGCCGCATAAAATCACTTTGCCATCCAATGAGATACAGAAGGAGTTCTCATGTGCTGAAGCTGTGGTCAGAGATGAGCCCTCTCTGCCCTGTGATAGTCTAACTTAGAAGCAGGAAATTCCTCAGAATAACCAGCTCCTAGTCCCAGCTGAGAGCTGGCTGATAAAACCATTGTGAAATATTTAACTTGCAGAGTAGAAGAAGATTAAGAACAGATGTGATCTAGAAAATCAGCTACGCCTAGAGCAAACACAAACCTCTGCCCAGCATCCCTGGCTCCAGCAACATCTGGCACACTGTGCCTGGCTGGCAAGGGGTCTGCCTGGCACCTCTGCACTTTGTCTTGCTGCTGCTCTCTCCCTACTGGCACCTGGGAAGAGCTGATTCTTTCCCTTTTCTCAGGAGCTGCCTTTATATCTGATTGAATCATGTAACCATAGAATGGTTTGTGTTGGAAGGAACCTCAGAGATCATCCAGTTCCAACCCCCTCACCATGGGCAGTGACAGCTACCACTGTCATGGATATGCCTGTGATATAAATACCACCAATCAAATCCCGGTGCCTGAGAACACGGAGAGGTCGCAATGCTCACCCAAGGACACAGGAAGAGCTCGTGTTGCATGGAGTGGTAATACACATTCCTAGGTAAACTGAGAGAGCTGGAAAAAGTGGGCAGACAGTACAGTCTCAGACCCCCTTTGCTACACATCTCAAGGACTTCTGAGACCAAAATTTGCCTTCCTTCATAGGAGTTGGACTCAATGACCCTTCCAACTCAGCATATTCTGTGATTTTATGATTAAAAGGGGTTATTTAAAAGGCAGTGACCACACAGTGGATCAGCTGACAGGTAGAGTGTGGCATTTGCAAAGTGGCCAAGGCATGTTTGGGCTCTAGACTTAGGCTGGGTATTTGCTGCCCATAGCTGAGCACTCAGGTTATTCTTCTCTCCATGTGACCTACAGCATTGTGAAGCAGAAAACTCTGTATTGGGCCCATTTCAGTGCCAGCTGGGGCTGCTGGGGGACTTTCAGGAATGCATTTCATGTGTGCAGCGGTGACCTGGGCTGCTGCACCCCAGGATGGGTCTGTACCCTGGATGTGAGTTGGGGTAGGGGGTGGAGGACAGCCAGCCTTCTGGCTCAGACCATGGCTCCTGCAGGATGTGGGTGTCTGATCCACTGAAGACCAGCCTTGGTTAGATGTGAATTTGAAGTGCCTCCAAACTGGGAAGTGTTCGGAATTGAAACATCATTTTAGGATCACTACAGGAACTGGGCAGAATGTGGATGCCCAAACCCACATTTCAATTTCTCAAAAAACATGACTCTACTTTCCAGGTGGCCAAGTACCAGAGTTTTCCAGGTACTGACAGGTCAGGGCTTTCAGTGACTCCAGCTGCAACATTTCTGGCAGTATAAGTTACTTTTATCTGGGTGCCTTGTATAAGGGTTCAGGAGTGTGAATTGTGGTCCTAGGCTTTGAAGCTTCATCCAGTCACAATATTTCTCTGCTCCATGGCTCTAATTCCATGGCCTTGTGCTTTGGGTATACGTTACTTACTTTCTCTACATTTCATTATCTTTTTGGTGTTACCCAGCAGATACTTTTATAAGAATTTATTTACTTATAAGTGTCAAGTGTTTCCACAATAAATTCAAGGGGAAAAAAGTGAGAGTAATTCCTTTGCACAGAGGCTGCTGTTGCTCAGGCAATTCTTTGCCTCCTTATGACCAAGTGAATGGGAATGGGATGGTTTTGGTTGCTATCCAGAGGTGGCTGGCTGGCTCTGACTCACTGCATGCAGTTTTACCTGCAGCCACTGAAACACTCTGAGTCACAAGGAGAGGCACAGCAGCTGACAGTGAGAGGTAATCACACAAAGGATATTACAGCCATGAAGGCACTTTAGGCACTGCTCCTGGTGGACAGCAGCAGTGAGGCACAAATACATCTATGTAGTTCTTAATTAACTACAAAAGTGCCTGGGTCCCTTTCCCCCCCACTCTTATTTCCCAGACCATAAACCAAATCTTCAGCAGGTATAAACTGGTACAGGCTTTCTGACTTCAAAGGAGCTGCATCGGTTTGAACCAACAAAGATTCTGGTGCCATATGGCCCTAATTATGTTAATGTGAGGCCCAAAGGATGCAGTGCAATAATAAAAAGGAAATACTGTGTGATCCATCATCACTTTGGCACTCAAGGCAGGACTTTCAAAGGTATTTAGGCACCAAAAGAAGTAGACAGGTGCGTCAGAGATTTTCTGTGTTCCATTTCCCCACGATAAAAATTTATTTCCTTTCTATCCCAAACCAGGCTTGAGAGCCCCTGCAAAGAGGGTAGAAACATTTTATTTTTATCACCATGGAAATAAGAAGGGTCTTTCCAAGGCGAACCAGTAACTACTTTGTCTCTAGACCTCTCTGAGTGCTCGGCAGGGTCCCAGCACTGGCAGCTCCTGCAGACACTCCAAGGGTCCAGGTGAGGCGGCTGCTGGGTGTGGCTGGAGCGAAACTTTGGCACTAGGTAAGGATCTCCACAAGAGGAATGATTCAAACCAGGCTCACTCGCCCCCAAGGAGCATCAGCAAAGCCACACTGCCCCATCAGCACAGCTCCTTGCAGTGCTATCCCAGCATGTGGGGCTGCAGGAGGATATGAGGAGGACAAGTGCAACTTTTTCCTGTCCTTGGCAGATGGAAGCCTCCTGCACCCTGAGTTCCCCCAGGCCCATTGGTATGGAAACCTTCAACAGAACAGAAACTGCCTTTGATTTTAAATCTAAACACCAAACCTCTGTTATTCTTGGAGATTTATATTACATTTTCCTCATATTTTCCATCTCATGGATGATTAAAAACAAATTATTGCATTAAGGTGTTTGAAGTTAGGATGCTCCATGCAGTAGTTGTTTGTTTCTAGGTCCTCGACAAGAATTTCCTGTTGATCTGGTTTTACGTTGTCTTTACCTAAAACAAATTTTCTCCAGGGACTGAACTAGTCCCTAAATAGTTTTAAAAGGGTACTCCCATCTCAGGCTCTTTTCTAAAAGCCTTATAATCTTTGTCCTGCCAGGGAATGAAGTAAGATTGCTGAAAGCATATTCAGGTTGCCCTAAAGGAGTGGGAAACAGATTGCTTAATAAGGCAAGAGCTACATCCCACATAATAATTGTCACATTCATCTTTCATTGTTCTGATGCCTTTATATTGGTGCTCTCTGTAGTGTACTTGGGAGTGATGCAACCCTGATGCTGTAATGACCTGGTAGGCAGTTGGATAGATTCCCTTTAGAAAACAAAAGGTCACCATTTCACAGAGTTCCCAGCATGAAAATGTGTGATGGCTTGCATTTTGTATAATTTTGTTCTTTAGCTACTTTACTGTTCAGAGGCAATCCTGGGGCACGGATGTACTTGTGGTGTGGTGCTGCTGCCCTTCTAAAGAGCTTGCAGTACTCAATGCTTTTGCTGTAATTCCCAGCATGTACTAATGTGTCAGGAGTATACATCACCCTTGGGACTGGCCAGGAAATGTGGAAAGCAAAGAGTAAGGTAAACCAAACAGCCAGGATGCCTATGTGTGGGAACAAGGTTTGAGTCTCTACTCTGCCCGAGCCAAACCAGTTAATTGGAATAGGGTTCCTGAAAACTGGCAGATGCTTCTCTGCTCTGCTAGTCTGCAATGGGCCTCTCTAAATTTAATCAGAAATTTTTATTTTACTTTTTTTTACTCTTAAAAGCAACTCTCAAAATGGGTTTGACTAAATCCAATATATTTATGAAAAAATACTGGATTTTGTGCTTTGACATCTCCTGGTGAAAAGACTTTTGCTGCTGAAATCCCAGATCAGTTCTGGGCAGCTGCAGTGAAAGCCAGGGGAGACTGAGTCAGAAGGGTGATCCCATACTCCTTCATGTAGAAGGTACAAACAGCCCTGTCACCTGGTTGCAAGAGAGGCACTCCAAAAATAAACCATTAAATTGTGGAGGGTGCCCTCTGAGATAAAATATCCAAAAGTTATTGTCAAAATATATGCTGTTTAAAATAACCTCTTCTGATTTTGATTTCAGCAAATGAAGGTTTACAAGATGAAACCCCAGTCCTGCACATTTTTGTGATAGTAGCTAATGTCACACATGTAAGCAATGTTTCCCCTTTGACTCAAGTTATTTATTGGCATAAATATTTGCAAGATCAGAACGTTAACACCTAACTAACATGTTTTAGCATAAAATAGCAATAACTCACATGCAAGTCTCGATATTTTCTGTATTTTTCCATAAAATACCTGGAGTTCCTATATACTGTGCAGCAGGGAGCAACACAAATCTGCCTTTTAAAAATTACAGGACTTGTTGATTCATATGCAACTGAGAAAAAATGTGGAAAAAAATATTTATTGCAAATTCCTCAAATATTTACCAGGTGAAACATCAATAGCGAGACCTTAAATAGGCTCTTAATTCCACTGTGAGGTATTTAAACAGTGTTCTGAATTTCAAACATGCTGGGAAACACTACTTATTGACACCTTTTCTGAAGACCAAACAACAGACTTTAATTCTTACTATAGATGAAAAACCTATGTTTAGGTATTCATTTGCAACATTTTCATTGCTACTTCTCTTATGTGACATTTCATCCTTGTGTTTGGGTAAAAGATGTTCACCTAATTAGTACAAATGCTTTGCAGCACCCAGGTATTGTGTTCTCATTAGCTCACAAGCCTTCTTGTATTTATAAAATGCTCTGAATATTTACTGGGGACCTGGACAATGCTTGTTCATTGCTACAGAGTGTAAGTGTATGCAAGTCTCTTTCGCATTTCCCATATTTTGCAACCATTTTCTTTTCCTCTTCTTAAGTCATAATCTCTGCAGAGAGCTCTGTGATGAAATCCTGAGTACAATTAGGATAAAGGATTTATTATGATTCATCCAGAACAGGGGCAACTGTGTGAACTTCAGCTAAAACCTGAAGGTTTTTCCCCAACATATAATTTTGTCAAAAATCTGACACTGCTTTTCCTCAAAGCTCCTGAGATTTTTCAACCATGTGGGCCAAATTCCAGGTATCTCTAATACCAGCAAGAAAATGGGGTGGAATCCAGACGAAACACAGGAGTTTCACTTTTGGCCCTGCTCCTGGAAAAACACGAGATTTGGTCTTTTATTTGATATAACATGGATCAGGCCTTCAAATCAGACACTTGGAAATGGCTGTGACTGAAGTGAGAAGGACAAGGCTGGAAGGAGTCTAAAAGATGAGGAGGCTGCACTCTACTCACCACATTACGCAATTTCCCTTACAAATGTATTAATTATCATGTAAAATCAGCTGAATTGTTTTCCCCTGTAGTCTTACTGCTCACTACAAGAGAGCACAGACATGGTTGCACACAACCAGGTGGGATCAGACATCCACCCAGCCCAGGGTCCCATCCTTGTCCCTGTCCCATCTGGTCCAGGCAGGCCATGGGAATGGGGCAAACAGCCTACCCACAGTAGTGTCCTAGCCTCTCTCACTCAAAGCACAGGGCCTTCTGCACCAGAGGGAGGGACTTTTCATTTCATACCCACCTGGGCATTTGTCTGGTATGAATTCCTTCAGCTACTTGTTTGAAATCATGTGAAGGCTTAACATTCATAAGGTCACATGGAAATGGTGAGGGGTTTTTTAGCTCAAAGGCTGCTGAGTGGTCCCTTTGACTTCTACAGCATTCTTGGGAAAAATCAGGAAAGCTCCCCTTTGTAGATACCAAATGTGAACTTTCAAAGCATCAAGACACGATTTGTACATTTACAAGCCCAAAGGAAAAAGTAAAAATAATCCAAGGAGTATTGAAGGGGTGCTGCGGAGCGCTGTGAGAGGCCCACTTGATGCCATCACATGGAGCTGCTGGGAGCCCATGGAAGAGCAGACACTGTTCAGGTCCCTGGCTCCAGGTGAACTGGCGTGGGCAGAGGTGCAGCCCCAGCCTGAACGGCTGCTCAGACAGAGAGGTGAGACATGCCGGGGGGGGACAGCAGCAGCAGAGCTCCTCAAACAGAGCAAATCAAAGGCCTGGAGAGGTCAGGAGGAGTTATTTATGTGGAGAGGTAATGCTAGCTGGAGTATAATTGCTTTCTGGCCGCTCTTAAACCGTTGCTTTCAGGTTGACCTCTCCCGGTTCATCTGGAGCTGCTCTGCCACTTTATTAGTTCCTATTAGTAATTGTAGCCTGCAGCTATGGGGCAAAGGAGCACGGGGGAGAAATAAAGCACGGGAAGAGGCAGGGATGGGAGGGCTCTGCTCAGGAGGGTCTGCTGCAGCAAGGCCTCTGCTGAAGCGTGGCTCGTCCCTCTGCAGAGCAGGGCTGGTGCAGACTGACCTGTGGTTGTGCCCAGAGCTGAGGTGGAGGGGTTAAGGTGATGCAGGTTCACCATAAGCCACCAAGTGTAAACTGAGGTGGTGGAGGTAGTTTAGGAGAATAAATGTCAGTTTTGGAGAGCTCAGAGGACTAAGAGGTGTGGGAGCAGCAGCTGGGAGCTTTCTGTGGTTGCTGCTTCTGTAGCAGAGGTAAAGCACTGGTACCCTGCTGGGGCTGGGCAGTGGGCTGGACATTCCCCAACAAATTGCAGGTTGTTTTCAACCTTGAGGATCACGGATGATGGTAAGTGCCAGCTGCCACCAAGACGGAGATGTCAGTTGGTTTCCCAGGTGTCTGAATACCTGTGTGAGGAACCTCCAGTGGCTGAGTCTGGCCTGGCTGGATTGAGGAACAGCTCTTCCAGGAGGACTTAATCATTCTCAATTAGTTTGATGTGCTGATGTGCCATGTGACTTTATGGAGAGGCTTGAAACAGAGCTTTGCTGAAGAGACTCAGAAAATCCCTGAATTTGGAGTAGCTGGAGGCTGGGAAAGTACTTGGAGACACACCACATACTCTCAATGAGTTTTTGCTCTTCCCTGGGTGTCTGCTTAAGACGACCACTCAAATTTTTATTTTAGAGACAGAAGAGGGAGGAGGGAGGAAGGAGAGGGGCCCCACCAGTCTGCCCCCCATATCCACCCCCGAAGTTCTCCATCATGAGACACACAGTGATGTGTGATGGAAAACCAGCAGACAGCCTTGGCCTCAATGTCCTTGGACAGGCTGCGGTGGTAGGGACGGGGTGACACCTCCACAGTGACAGCAAAGGAAGTGCAAAAGCCACAGCGCTCCTGGCAGTGGTGTCAAGTCCTAGATGGACCTAGAAAACCCCTGCGATCTATTGAGAGGTGATAAGGATGTCTCAGCATGCTCCTTCATTGCTAATTGGAGGGGGAATTGGATTTGCCTCGGGATGGGAAAAAGAAATCTACTGAAATTCCCAAGGACTCTTTCCATTACTTCTGCAAGTTACCTAAAAAGCCCAGAGTCTCTTTAATGCAAGCTGCAAGCACTGCCATTATAAATAAAGTGGCACTAGTTCTGCTACAGGAAAGTGCCTTGGCACTACATTGCTCCAGCATGCAACTTAGATGCTCTTTAACACTTCCCCAAAGTGTTTCCTATATCTCTTAAGCAAAACAGACTCTCCAATTTCCAAATGCATCTATCTACAGCGAAAGCAGTAGCAGTTTAACTGGGACATGTAAGCACATGTGTGCTTCTGTGCATGTATACATGACTCTCTAATATTAATTTTTAAGTTTTCGTATATGAAAAAAAATTATTTTGTGTCTGGATAAGGGGGAAAAATGAAAGTAATTTATTTACTGAACTTGTAAAGCTGCAGTTCCCAGGGAGAGGAGCACAGACTCTTCAGAGGCTTCCCAAATCAAATTGTTAAGCTTTTTTTAATTTTCATGCCTGCTAATTGCTCTGTGCAGCTGGTTTTATTTAAGAGATTAGTATTTTAAAGTTGAAATGAGGACGTATTGCAAACTTCACCCCACAGTTCACTGTGCTATGTACTCTGCACAGCAGCTCAGACTGTTAATCATAGGTGAGGGTTAACAAAGCCAAACTGATGCAACTGCAGGGAAACATAGGATACAGCCAGACAGAGCAGTTTAGAGCCATAAACAAAGACACTGTCCCAGTGAAGGACATGCATATTGCAAAATATGTTAGCTCAGGGCATCCCTTTGCACTGTAGTGTGAGGAATACATGCAGAAGTCCTGTTGCAGGTAAGGAAACCCTCCAGTGCCATCAGGATCACCTGCCTGGCTTATTTGCTCTGTCTGGGGGAAGATCTGGACAGGCTGTTCAGGCAAGGTCAGGGGGTCTCCACTCACGGGTCTGGTTCGGTGCTACAGGAGTGTGAGCAGGGCAGACACTGAACACACAACCCTCGACCTTCTCGAGGCTGTTCCCAGGCACTGATCCTGCAGTCCATGCACTGCACATGCAGGTGTTCCCTGCAGTACAGAGGTGTCTGAACAGGTTGGTGTCAGTGGAGAGCTGTTCTGTGCTCCCAGATGAGATGCTTAATGGTCCAAATATTATCCAAACAACTCAAATACATACACCACCTTGAGAGAAAACTAGGGGAGCACCTTTCCAGCTTCATCTTATGCATCAGATGGCACCAAATGTCAGATATTTTGGCTTTTGTTTTCCTATGACTCCTGTAATTTCTGGTAAATACATTCAACAAACAACTCAGTCAGCAGCGGTAAAGTTCAGACGCAGCTTTCCCTTCATACGCTCCCTCCCTCCCTCCCACCCACTGCTTGAAATTGTGCAAATACATAAACCGATTACAAGGCTAAAACAAAAATAAACAATTTGTCCTTCATCAAGACAGTTCATATTGCACATGACCTAGGTGTGGCATAATGAGGCTGCTGCAAGGAAACCCGAATCCAAAACCATTTCACCAGTCCAGCCAGTCGTGCTTGCTCAGGTTGAAGGTGGCAGTGCTGTTACCACTTCCAACAGGCTGCTTCTCCCTTGGGAAAATGTTAGATTAGGAGGACCAAGGGTGTGGAACAGCATTCCCGGCTCTGTTTAGCATTGTCCAAGGAACTGGTAATGTAAAAGGAATGAAAGGAATCATGTCTTCTGGTGAAATTAATCCCTTGAGGATTTGCAGTCTGTAAGCAAGGTCTGGCTTGGCTGTATAGAAAGCAAAAGCAAGTATTTATCTGGGAGAACTGAAACATTTTGTTAAAAAAAAAAAGTTTCTTTCATTCTGTTTGCTTACAAACAGGGGGAAAAATAAAAAGAAGAAAAAAAACCCCCATAATCAAAGGTTACCTTGGGAATTTAGAAAAGGAAACAGATATCAATTGAAGTATGCCATTTTTTTTCCAAGCCTTAAGGGACTGAGAAGTATTTTCAGTATGTAGACCCCATTCACCAAATACATCTCCCACTGTTTTCAGGGAAAATGAAATGCAATCAAATTCTGGGTTTAAAAAAACAACCCAAGAATAATTGAGTTAAAAATCAAAATTTCTACCTGAGGGGAAGTGTTTTGAAGGGTAGTTGTTGCTAATGAACTTGCTAGTAAATTACATTGTCAAAAAAGGTTGTTAGCAGCCACTGGGTAGGTGAGTTACAGATCCTGAGCATTTGGCCTGTAAAATAATTTTATATCAAAAAGGCTGATATTTTTCTCTCCTGCCCAAAGCTGCAGAGAGAAAGAAGCTCATGGTTGCTGCTCCCCACAGCAGCGACATGGAATAAGGGACCCTGGAAAGGCTCTTGCTGCCCTCTCAGCAGGCAGATGAACTTTCCAATTCTGAGACATGTTAGGGGACAGCCAAGGAAGAGTTGTTGCTTCTTAACCTATTCTTGTAGTAAAAATACCTTCTTGATTTAACACTATTATCACCTTCCACTGGTGGCCACTTGACACATGTTTCTGGAGAAAAAGCTGGCTTCTGCTAATGGCTTCTGCCCTCTGGAAAAAATCAGAAAAAGATTGAAAATCAGAAAAGATTGCATCTAGACCCTCTTATAGTTTTCCCACTGTGCTTCTTGCCTTGCTGCCACCAACAATCCCAGCAGAGACGATCCTGTCCCACCTGCTGTGGTGGCAGTACCACTCCAACTTCACGAAGTGATGATGTGAGAAAAAGCACCATTTTTTGATTGTACCGGCATGAGAGTTAGAGGTGATGTCCTAGAGGTTGGAAGGAGTTGACAGAGATAGCTGGGGTCATGTTATTACTAATTGCCCCTGGGCCATGTGCAGAACTTGGAGGGGATTTCTGCTCCACCCTTCACTTACTTTCCTTTAACACTCACAAATCTCTCATTAACCTGCCTCTGTACAGTGGCTTGCTATGGTGATTTCCCCACTCTGGATACCCACAAAGACCATTAACAAATGGTCATATCTGGGAGGCTGGCTCCAGACTCCAGTATAGGCTCAATGTGATTTATGCTTGTGACCAGTAAAAAAGCCATCATAGGCATCACGTTTTTTTTCAATAACATATTTGGGAGTGTAGTAAGTGTTAGATCAGCTGCAGGATTGCTCTCTTCCCTCAGTTAAAACTCTTCTAGTAAAACATTAATTTGAGAAATCAAAAGCAAGGGTTCAAACAGAGCCCGCTTCCTGGTTCAGACCTTGATCTATAAAGGCCCAGAATTTGTTACAAGGGAAGACCTACTTTTCTCAGTTATGCCTGGACGTTACAGTAAAGAAAATGTTAGTAGAATATTTTTAAATAAATATTGAGCATTTCCAGGAAATGAAAGTGTTTGTTGCTAAAATGCAGTGATCTCTCTAACATACACCAGAAGATTTTCTAATCAAAATACACTCTTGAGCAAGCAAAATACTGTTTCATTATAATGTATAATTTATCTTGGTGACGATTGAAAAGACCCAACAAATCTGCTACAGAATATGACCAGCAAGGGTTAAATTCTCCTCTCAGATATATCAGTGCAAATCTGATTATAGCACTACTGCTGGTAACGTCACTCCAAATTTGAGACTGATGTCTTGAAGTAAACCTGTCCCCCCTGTGATTTCAAATATCCTTTACCACTCCCTGAGGTATGCAAACTACCATCAGCAGAACACAGACATGCTTCTTTGGAATGAGAAAAAGCCTATTACATGAAAACAATAAAACCAATATATAAGTGAGAAGGAATTTAATTGGAGAGCAGGTATATGTTCTTAGTGTTTCCCCCAATTAGCAGATATAAATCTCTTCCTGTACCTCAGACTTCATGTACTCCAAGCTTTCCTCTGAGAAGCAAGGAGAGTTTTCTATCATTATACTCATTAGTATCTGTCTTAAAAAATGTTTTCATTTTTTAAGATGAAAAACCTAAGCCATGAGTTGTATTATGCAATTTCTATCATAAAATCTCCATTAATAGCCTGTCTAATCAAGTACTCAGTTATTTAGTAAAAAAATGCTTTAAGTGGTGATGACTTTATGGTTTATGCAGCTGTTTAGCAGAAAAAAAAGCATGAAGAGGATAAATATTAACATAACGTAATATGCATAATATAATATAACATAATTTAATATAATATAGACACAAAAGAAAGGTCTGTCCACACCTTGGTGTCAGTAATGAAAACCCACCACTGCTGTACTGCAGACAAAGGGGTTCTGCAGAAGGGTCAGTGTTTCTGGGGTTTATTGGAAGAAGGCATTTTAAGCTGGCTGTAAAAGGGGACGATGTGTCAGATAAATGAACTAAGTGATTAGCTTTGTTAAAAAGCTAAGAAGAAAGAGCAAAGTCTCTCCCCTCACTCTGGTGTAAGATGCAAACTTGGCCAGTTGCTGCTTTAGAGCAACAGTAGAGCTCTTTGTCTGGCTTAGCTGAGTCACACAATTATCTCAATAACAGTAAGTACCTAGCAACAGCCTCAATAAACACCCATTTATTTGATTAATCAGCCATTTTGAAACAGGTTTGGTAAACATTACCCTTTCACTTTTGGCTTACATTATTAAAAAGCTGCCCACTGAAGCTGCACCCCATGCTATGAATAACCACACGAAACCACCGCTGTCCTGCCCAGCTCAGGCAGGTGCGCTGAGCTTAACCTGACACTTCTTGCCCATGCCAAAGCACAGAAGGCAGGTAGGGATCAGTGTAGGATTTATCACGGGTTTTCTAAACATGGGCTCACAATAAAACTGCTGATGTTAATGAGCGCTATCAAAAACTGCACAAAAATCTGGTTGATCTGAGACCAAGATAGGAAGAAAGAAAAAGCAGAAACTTAGGTTTCCACAAATGTAAACATTTGCATGTGATATTTAAGGATAATTTACAGTGGCTGGAATGTACTTCAAGTGCTGAAAAGGTTTTGAGTATTCAGAGATTGTGAGAAGTGTTGCAGCTGATTGGAATCTGGGAACAAATGGAATTTTTTGTTATCATGGAAGATATCAAGATCATTTCCAAAGTAACCCTTAGTGGACTCCTGTGAAAGGGAGGCTGTGAAGGCTGGTTACAGAGCATACAAATATATATGTAAATATATACTTATATTTATATATATGGATATATGGATTAGAGGTGCACTCTTCATGGGAATGCTGGGGTGGCAGCACTTCACTGCTTTTCCCAAGATGTCCAAACAGTGCTGTGCTTGCCTCTTGTGCAGTAATGAGGGAAATTTTCCTCTTCAAGGAACAGGGAAACTTATTTCACAGGTAAATGTCTTTGTTCAGCCGAACCCCTGTTCTCTTCCCCTCAGGTAAGTGCACCATCAGCCTGCATGGCTGGAATAACCTTCCCTTAACCTTTCTAGCTGAAACTATTCTCTTGACCATGGCATAATTAAGTGTAGATATCTGCTTGCATTGCTACAATAAATAATTATAAATCTACATTCTCATCCAGCATTTCTTTTCATAATGCTGCCATAATGCCATTTACATTTGGATTGTATTTCATCAATATACCAGTATTATCCCCAGTATTAAATTATCATGTAGCAGCAGAGGTTAGTCCCTTTCCTGCTGATTTTTAATGCACAAAGAAATAAACCCTTTTTATAATTGTGCTGAGAACCCAGTGTCATTAAAGCCATACAGAGCCTGCATTTAGGTATGATCTAAATCCTACCTTGCTCAGCAGAGAGGAAAGGAAGGAGAAACAGAGATCTCTCCTGCAAAACATCACCCATCTGCTGGGTGGGGGTGAAGTTCACAGGTGCCCCCTGTTCTCAGAGCTTATCTCAACCACACATCACACCTCTTCATGTTTTTTCATGCATTTACCTTTATGCAGCATCAAGAGAGCATAATTCAACACATTTCTGTAAAAAAATAGACATTATGCCAGAAATAATATGCAGTACACATGAGAGTTAATAAATTACATATTTTTCCAAATATTTCTCTGGGGTAATCTCAGGATTTTTGTCTCCAGGACTTAAAACCTGGCTAATGTGAAGGTTCTGTGGAGCCTGTATCCTTAGAGACTTCTGAAAACCTGTCTGGAAAAATCTTACAGGCAATCTCATCTAGCTCTGAAGCTGGCCCTGCTCTTTGCAGGGCTCAGGATAAGTATCTCTAGTGCTTGTTACCAAGTCATTTTTTCAATAATTCTCTGAAACTCTGATTCCAAAATTGACATCTGAAGACAACAGTCATGCCTCAATATACAGTGTGCTCTGTTATACCACAAAAACCCTGGAATAACTTTGATTGGTTTATTTCCCCAAAAGGGGGAAAAGCCTCTTGGAATGTGAACTGTGGCCTTTGCATCTTTATTCTTGTAAAGCTCAATGTAACACATGAGGAAGGATGAACAGTAGCATTTTATTTACCAGGTATAACTACACAGACAACTTTATTACTTGCAGCTAACTGTACAGGAAGGACAAATATAATTATTCATCCATTATGAGGTTTCTTTTGTTTTTTATGTTTTCTTGCACATAATGTCTGGCAAGTTGTAAGTAGCGCCAATTTTTCAACCCCTTCCGTACTTCCAAGGTTCTTCACCCCTCCATTCACAGAGGATTCAAGAGGTGCTACTCTAGATTGACTGCAACAGAAAGGGAGAATAAATGCAACAGCTTTGACAGGTACACACAGATAATCCAAGTGTCCTTTTTCCATGAAGAGTGAAACCTTCTTTTCCCTGGGAAGGGTGTTTCTGTGGATGCCACTACCTGAATAAACACACAGAGTACCACAGCACATGCACGAAAATAAATGTGGTGGATATATTCTGGATGGGAGAAACCTCTGACCAAAAGTGACCCATGGTGCAGGAATCTACTTGTTTCTTTTGTTCCCTCCCAACAGAGGATGTTTGTATACAGGCAGTCATAGGGATGTCTGGAAATAAAATGACAGGGAATGAGTATGTGAGCTGTATTCCTAAAAGCAGCCAAAGTAATTTCTTATATGATATTTAAAAGATAAAAAAAGACAGTAAGAGGAAGCCAGAGTTCTCTTAACGGCAATTGAAAATCTTTCCTTTCCTTGCCCACACCTCTCAGTACAGAGCACAGCATATTTTAACAGCTCTCTTGTTAAAGATGGTTCTTCAACGCAGAGAGCAGGTTATGCAAGTCAGCGCAGATGTGAAGCACTGTGCAGCTCTGAGAAGTAACACTTTGGAGTTACACTTTCGTTGTGTGATTTCTTCATGAAAAAAAACCCAAAGTGAAACTTCAGAATACTGAAATAAAAGTTCTGATTTTGTTCATCCTGAAGAAACTATAATCAAGAGTTAAAATTTAAATTAAATTCTTCCAGGAAGCTTGGAAATAAAGCATCAAAATTGCAAGGTGAGAAGTTTCTAAAACACAGGAACTAGCCAGAACTTGTTATGTTCCTGAGTGATAAACACAAAGTTCAGCTGATCTTTCATGGAAAAAATATAGTAAATTTCCCTTCTGGGTTATATTTACCCAGCCTTTTCAGGCTGCATTATCACCCACTGTAATCTATTTAACTTCCATTCATGAGTCACTCTGACACTACACTGCTTTTTAGCTCTGAAACAATACAAAAACTGAGCTCCTAGCTACAAATAAGGAAGGAATTTAGAACATAATGTTTTTTATCAATGAAACATATTGACACATGACTATACTGTTGTCAGTCGTACTTCCATTGAAGTTAAAAGGAATAAGAGCAAGCTGATATTTGATAATCATTTCACAAATGTACTGCATAATCTGTGAAGACCAAGTCCTAACAGATACTGAACACAAGTGATTCTACCAATTAGTGGCAACTATGGATTTGCAGCACCCTTAATAATATACCATGATAAAGCTTCCAACAAAAAATGTGTACACTAACATAATAAAACACATTTTAAAGGCAAGCATAGTGCGTATAGTATGTGAGAATGTAATATATACTTTATTAAAAATGTTTCACCATTATTTAAAGTTAGAAATAAAGCAGTCATATAATGCTCATTCATGTTACAGATTTAGTATTATTATAAACAATAAATACTTTATTAAAGTTGAGGCAACAAGGAAGCATAACACATTAAACTGAGAATTAAACTGAAGCACATTTATATACTATAAGGCTGAAATGTGCATTTGGGAGTGGCAAGCTCCCATCATTGAGTTCCTACCCCAGTAGGCAGGCAGGAAAGTCTTTTTAAAAGATGTAGTTCAGATCCACAGTCCCGGGGTGTGAGACTTCTGGAGATAAACAAAACTATCCAAGAGTAGATTTGGTCTGAATTCAGAGTCTGATCTCTAGGTCTGAGACGTGGTGTTACCTGTGCTCCTGCAATAGATCCCAGCCTTTCCCTGGACTCTAAAGGGCAAGCAGGCACAGGCATCACAGGGCTCCTTCCACACCTGGACTCAGTACAGCTCTTCTTGGTGCATGATTCTTGGGAAAATACCTGCTTGATTTCAGGAAAACTTACCCAAGTAACCCTGGTTTCACAGAATGCTTAGGGATAGATGAAAATGGGGGTAATTTGGCTGGTAATTGTCTGTGTCAGTAAAAAAGTGACAAATCATGAAATTGCATTGCTTTGCCAAAGGGAAAGGTTTAGGATAAGACCATGAAAATTGTGCCTGGATGCTGTGGCCATAGGAGCACCCAAGCCTATTTTTTGCACCAGGAGAATTCACTTGAGCTTCCTTCCTAGTACCCAGGTGGGTCCTTGCATGCAACCTGCTGGGTTCCTCCTGCAGTTCCAGGTAGGCAATTTATTTATTACTTCCTCTCCTGAACTGCTGGGAGCCTGATTATACACTGCTGATGTTTGCTTTCTCAGTTCAGGGTTTGGCTGCATTTCCAAAAGAGGTGCTGTTTGTGAATGGTCAAAATGATTTCTGGTGTCGTCTCTATACACAGCTAGAAACAATGCAGTAGTGGGGTAGAGATTTCTTGATGTGAAAATGTGACGAGCTTGGGAGTCCTGCCTCAATCCTGCCTCCAAACATACCATAAAATGCAGTATCCTTCACATTCTGTTACACCATATATAAAATAATGTAGTCCATACACTGTCAGAACACTATTAATGATACACCTTGCACCTTTACTCTCTGAGGTCTTAAAAAACACCACTGTGCAGACCTGTGCTAACTGAATATCACTGATCAAGTCCATCAGCAGCTGATTATCCCACTAACCCAGACAAACATCAGGTTAGCAATAAATAATAAATAATAAATAATAGGCTGTTATTTGCTCTTTGACAGCAGATGTAATTTCTGAGAGGAGTTCACCCCTTGCCATGCTCATGTGTTAGATGAAAGGAGGAGGAGGAGATGCATGACAGAGAAGCTCCCTGCTCTGCTTCCAGTGCTAAGGCAAGGAGCCCTCCAGGGAACTGTGAGGCTTCTTCAGGCTGCAGGAATGTCTGGGCTATATATCAGCTCATAGGCCATGAAATTTTATGCATAGGGGGTGTGTGATTCACTTCTGGGTATTGTCATACCCTCAGTGAAATCTCACCAGTGACTGCAGAAGCAGCAGGCTCAGGGATGGAGATGAGCACTTCATAAAATCCCATGTGTGACACCACTCATGGATCAGTTCCAGAAGCCTTTTAAGGAAGCACTTGGGCTGTCTGGAGCCTGCTTACTTGCCTGTCTTCCCAAGCAGGTTTTGCAACTTCCTGGGAACAAAGTTCCGCCAAGGATGGATGGTTACTGACATCCACTCTGGGAGCCCTTCGGGCTGTGCTTTTGCAAACTGGCCTGGCTGCAGCACAAGCACCCCAGGGGTCTGAACCCCACTGGGATTAGACAAAGATTCATGATTTGGCACAGGAAATAGCACAAAATGTGATCTCAGGTCTGCCATCTCCCTCCTTTCTTCTGCATGGTGGTTTGGAATGCCCGGCTGGACAGATGTTCCTGTGTATTTGCATCCTTCTGTCCCAAATCCCACAGCTTCACATGCAGCAACCCACAGGGCCCACTGCCTGCCCAAGCCTTCCTGTTGCTCACTCTTTGGACTATAGAAAGTCTGCTGGGGAAACAGCTCCTGCCCTGGGGCACCCCCATCTTCATGGCTGAGATCCCAGCATGAGGAGGGGTGGAGCAGTGATCCCAGAAATTTGGGGCATGCCTCAAACTGGTGCTGCAGAGATGGAATTAAAATCATAGAATGATCTGAGTTGAAAAGGATCCACAAGGATTATCTAGTCCAACTCCTGGACCTGCACAGGGTCAACACGAGTCACACCGTGTGCCTGAGAGAGTTGTCCAGAACACTTCCTGAACTCTGGCAGATTAAATCCCTCTGAATTGTGGAGGGATGGAAGTGCATGAAAAAATGAATAAATTATTTTCTTTCCTCTTTACTGCCTTACTAAAAGTGCCTGGGCACTTTTCATTTCACCCCACAGGCTTGCTGTCACTCTTTTCTGAAGTTCTGAGCCTTCCCACCTGCTAGACATCCATCTATCTGCTGGCACATCACAGACTGAAGGCACATCTTTTTCTACTTGCTCATATTGGGGGGAAAAACTCAGTTTGTTGAAAGATGCTTAGTTGAAAGATGTTTAACTGAGTTTTGTGAAAGAAAAACCTCTTCCAAACAAAGCTGCTGAAAAGATGAGGCTTGCATTTCTTATGGAAGATACAAGGGCAGATAAGCAAGCCCAGCATGTGTTTTGCAGTCTGGCTGCTGTAGGAAGGTACAACTAAAAAGTTCCTCAACAGCCACCACAGAAGCCACTGCACTGCCATTTTTAAAAAGGAAAATCTGCCTTGCTTTAAAAATTCACTCAATGTTCCCTTGATCACTCTGGCCACGGGTAGCTGGCAATGCTCCTGAACTCCTGGGCCAAGATGGATGTGTCCTGGAAATATCCTGGCTCCCAGTGGAAAGAGGGGCAGTGGGGACTCCAGTGGGAAACTGTGCCACCATCCAGCTGCTGCCCTATCATCACAGCAAGGGACAGGACACTGCAGTGCTCCACAATCTGCTCTGCCAGGGTCTCACCTTTCATCAATCCAGGCATTAAATGAAAGGATGGCTCTGGAATTTTGTGTTCTCAACATTTATCCCGGCTATGCTTGTCCTCTGCCAAAAACATGGCACAAGTGTGCTCACCCCAGTCTCTTCATGATGTCTATAGGTCAGAAATAATTTACCCTTTGTATTTTTTAAATTCCCAATTTCACGTTATCCTAATTTTGACCAAGGCCATGGTGGGGGGGGGGGGGGGGGCGAGCGGGTCTTTCCTGGAGCTGTGTGAGCGTGTCTGGACTGTTATTCTACACCACTCACATCTCTGTAGACCTATGGAATTCTCACTTTGAGGGGAAGGGAGATGGCTTGCAGTCAGGAAGGAAAAGGTGCACGCAGAGGGCCTGGGGGATAATTTTTGTTCTTCTCTCAGGAGATGTGCAGCATGGGCTCAGGTCAGTGAGAATTTTTCTTGTGTGTAAGTCACCCTCTTTTTGTATACTTTTGTTATTAATTTTGTTGCTGGTGCTGTTACTGTTTTCTTATCCCATTGCTGTTTCCAGTAAATTGTCCTCATCTCAACTCAGGATTTCTGCCTTTTGTCTCTCTCATAGAGAGAGAGGGGATGGGGGGAGGGGAGCAGCTCCGTATGGGTCAATTTCCAGCTTAAACCATGGCACACATTTATGAGTTACTTCAATTTTAAAATCACTTAACAGCGTGTATCCAGGTTTTGCTTCTCTCTTCAATCTTTATTAATAAATAAAATAGGCCAGGGACCATTTGCTTGCTCTGGGGCAAAGCAGCACATCACAGCTCCCATCCACATGGCTGAACTCTGTTCCTGCCCCTATGCACTGTGGCTGAGGGAAAACCATCTGCAGGGAAGAATCATCATCCTGTGGTGCTCCCTGGCTGGGTCAGGGTGCTGTTGGAACAGTGCTAGGCAGTGCAAGCCAGCAGTGATGGGGTCCGTGTTAACAACCGGACATGCTGGTCTTGTGTGCCTGTACCCCTCCTCCAGCCTCATTTTATGTACCAGTATAGATGTACCTGGGGAGAATTAATTCATCCCAGTTTAGTTCTCTAAATCCTCATGCATTCTAGATACTTGTAGCATATGCTCCTAAATAGCATGGATGGGAAAAAGTGGACAATTTTATTTAATTTATGTCACATTTTATCTCATCAATTTTCAACTCAGGAACTTCATGGCTATAGCCAAGCAGAGTATCAAACTGTGCAAACTTGGCCTGTAAAACTTTAAGAACTGCATCTGCAAAGTTGATAAAGACAGAAGAAAAACACAGGCAGATGGCTCAGGGAACAGAGCACACTCAGACTACAAGGTCTAGGAAAACCTGACCAAACAAAAATCATCCTGACATGTAACACCCAAACAGCCACTCATGCTGTCACCATACAGCATCATAGACAATTGTTTTTTAATTTTCCTAAGTGATCCTGTCAACATCCTGGAGAACAAGAAAGCTAATTTGCATCATCCAATGGTCAAGGACCACAAGGGTTTCTTTAACGGGGCTAGACAAACATGATACATTTTCAGGAAGAAATAAGGCCCACAAAGACCATTACTTTGCTACTTACTCTTCACTAGACACCTTCATGTCTCGGATTGCTTCAGCCATGGGGTGAATGGGGGTGTGGGCAGGTGTTTTTCCAGGCAACTCCTGCATAGCCAAAGCCCAAGGGTAGGTTCTTATGGGGACTGAGCACTGTAAAGCTTTTTGCCTGACTCTTGGGAAGCACTTTTTAAAGAATGAAACACTGCTCTGCTTAAAACCTTTTCCACAGGATTTATTCACCTGTGGCCTGGCCAGCAATTAACCAGCTGCATTGCTCCTGAGGCAAGTGATAGGCACTTGAAGCCTTGAGTGTGTCTCTATTAGTTCTTAGTTGTAAACATTTTTAGGACTCAGGAATTACTAGGGCTGAAAGCTTGGAGCTGTATTATCTATCATTACCTGCATAATTCTTTTTCACAAAAAAGATGGCCTTACTGAACTTACACAGTTATATTATGGATAGCATCCCACATAGCAAATGCATTGTACACTAATGGCAAAGCAGGTATTAATGTCGTTTATTTAATTTTCTAGCAAAAACAATGAAGAGTCAGATTACAGTTCATGTAATTCACAATGTATGCCATTGAATTCTGAGCCTGTCAGCCCTGTGCCAATGAAAAAAATTAGCATCTCTAGCCTGGTCATAGTAGTTTGAACTGCAGGATGTCGAGATTGAGCCCCAGAATTCAACTTTAAACTTTACATATATTAGGTAAAATGGGACCTACCACATCTGCCAGAGGAGGTGAGAGGTGAGCTGCCCCTCTGTTTCCCATGTGGGTTCCCCAGGAATCGCATCCCCTGTCAAACTCCTGCTTTCCAGGCAGATGGTCAAGAAATATCTGGAGACTTCAGGAGCTCCGTGTGCTGCCATATTCTGCCACAAACACATCACTTACCCGGCTCACTGGTGTCAGAGGCCATGTAACCTCCGGGCTGTGAAAGGGCAGGAATCACCTGGGACCGTGGGCATTGGGATTGCCCCTCTCCAGGTCTGCAGCAGAGCTGGGTCTGTTGCTGGAGCCAAACATGAGCGCAGGTTTTATCTGACCTTTACAAATCGCTCCTGCCACTCCGTGTTAGGAGTCTTCAGAGCACTGACAGGAAAAACAAGTCACCCTGTGAGCAGCGGGACTAATTGGTCGTTTCCTGTGCTTGAAGCATTCATTACAAAGCTCTTTCTCTCTTCATTTGGTTATCTAATATGGGCTGAACTCTGCAGCCTCTCCCTCACTCAGGCACTAACGGAGTCTGCTTTCTTTTCCTTTTTCTTCGAAACCCGTGGAAAATAAAAACCTTTGCAACTGCTTTCTACTATCCTAACTGTCCTGTGAATGCAGGGTTTTGTGTAGGTGTTCTACTTGACTCAGCTTGTCGACACTGGGTTATCATAAATGTCAGGGTCTCTTCCCTAGGACAGGAGTACTGCTTAATCATGTTAATTTAATCCATTTTACCATACTTCTAATCTTGGTCAGTGTAGGAGGACCTCTCAAAGTGCTCCTGTACGTAACAAGCACACGCTGTTTTCATCCAGCAGCCAGGAGTGCATAGAAGAGCTGTACTAGAATCCTGAAATGGTTACAGATGTCCTGGAAATTATTGCTGCTGAAATTTGGCTGCGTGTCCACCTGTTTTGCACATAGAATCAAAGAATGGTTTGGGTTGGAAGGGACCTTAAAGACATCTAGTTACAGCTCCACTGTCATGGCCAGGGGCACCTTCCACAAGACCAGGTTGCTCAAAGCCCCTCCTAGCCTGGCCTTGAACACTTCCAGTGATGGGACATCTGCAACCTCTCTGGGCAACCTGTGCCAGGGCCTCACCACCCTCACAGGAAAGAATTTTTTCTTAATATCAAACCCAAACCTACCCTCTGCCAGCTCAAAGCCATTCCCCCATGTCCAATCACTCCACACCCTTGTTAAAGGTCTGTCTTCAGCTCTTTTGAAGCCGTTTTTGGTACTGGAAGGTGCTATAAAATCTCCCCAGAGCCTTCTCTTCACTGGTTATTTTGACATGCTTACAGTCAAGCTGACTTTCCCCCTGGACTTGCTTTCCATCAGGAAGTCAGGCACACATGAAACTCCATCAGCCAGATTTTGCCTCCCAAATTCTGTTCCCAGGGAAGCATACAAAGGCCCAGGTTTCAGCAATTAAGACATTCAGAGCTGGTGTTGTATTGCACCATGCTTCTTGCTCCTGAAGGAATTTGGGCAACCCTTTGGCCTTCCTCCCTTGCATAAGCAGAGCCATGCAAGAACAACAGGAACATGAGAACCTGCATAGGACAAACTCCTTCAATCTGAGCTCTCCAGACTTTAAAACCACACGGTGCCATTGACCACAGGACGGACAGACAGACAGGAAACTCTACCAACCACAGTGTCTGCTGGCATGAGCCTGCACTCCTGCCCCCTCAGCAGATTCCTTCCTGCCTGTTTCTAATTCATCACCACCAGCTGCTCACATCTTCATGCACTGTCCTGCGTGGTGGCCCTGGTAAGCTATTCCAGAGGAGGAGTTCCATCTTGAACTTCACTTTTGGGGTCTTTTTCTTTTAATCACTTTGTTTTACAGAGATTATTGTAAAACTACTTCATTTCTTAACAACAACGTCAACAAGTACTGGCAGATCCTGGTGGTATGTGATGTTTCCCAACGAGTGAGCGTTAGCTACACCTGAATGGGGTCAGACCTCACACCACAGGTGATGCTCAATGGGTACATGAAACAGCACAAGGCTTCAACCAAACAGGGCAAAGGAAAAGCACTGCAAGCAGAGTGTGAATGGTCTCAGGTGTTGCATTCCTTTCTCTTTGTTATGGCCCATCACAATTTCTCAAGAAAAGAAAATGGCATTTGGTTCAGGTTTAGTAAGTTACATGAAACTTTTGTCCTTAATCTGTTTATTTATAAGATCTTTCTTGTTATCTATGTGCCTCATGTAAGCACCAATCAGGGTTTAGCTGAACTTCTTTTTCAACATAAATGTGATTTTCAAGCCCCCTTACAAACTTTCACACTCTGAGGTCACACAGGATGGGGCGCCCGAGAGATGCCTCATTCTGGTCAAAGCCACCCATCCCTAGAGATGACCAAGTACCTCGTCAGTGCTGTAGGCAGGAGGCAGGGCAGGAAGATAACTCCACCAAAACCCAGCTGTTGGTTTCACACTGACCACAGATGTGGGGCTGGTAACTGAAGAATAATCCTTGTAGGAGCAGGGACTCACTCCCATTTTTGCTTCAGCAGTGGTGCCAGTTGCTGAGACTGTATTTAGGATTGAGCACAGATTCTTTCAAACAAATTTCTTTTATCAATTATATGCATATATACAGACTTTTGCTGTAAGATGGTAAAAACTTTTCAACCCTCTCTACTAACTTTTCAATCATTACTGTAAGGCAGCATTTTTTTCCCTTGATAGAGAGAGATCTTAAAGCACAGATGATGACCTTGGTGGAGAACAGCATTACCACATACAAGATCCAAAATATGTTCGTTGTGTATCAGAGAATCACGGAATATCAGGTTGGGAAGGGCTTCAAGGTTCATCTGGTCCAACCTTTCTTGGCAAAAGCATGGTGTAGGCAAGACGGCCCTGTGCCCTGTTGAACTGAATCTCAGAAGTGTCCAGTGCTGAGGAATCCACCACTTCCCTGGGGCAATTATTCCAATGGCTGGCCTAGACTGTAACACATCTGCTTCTCTACAATTTCCTGGGTCCTTCTTTAAGACCTTTTTGAAGATGGGGGTGACATTAACCTTCTTCCAGTCTTCTGGGATGTCCTTCAACCTTCATGACTTCTCAAAGATTACAGAGAGCAGCCTCACAATGATGACAGCCAGTCCTCTTGACACCCTTGGGTGGATGTTGTCAGGGCCCATTGATGTGCAGAGGCCAAACTCCTGGAATAGTTCTTCCTTCACCAGCTGTGGATCTGTGTTTGCTTCAGCCTGGACTTTTGTTCCCAAGGCCTGAGGTCCAGCAGTGCTGGTAAAGACAGGAGCGAAGAAAGTGTTGAGAATCTCTGCCTTTCCAATGTTGTTGGTGACTAATTCACCTCTCCCATTAGACAGCAGGCCAATATTTTCTTTCTGTTTTCACTTGTTGTTTACTTACCTGGAGAACCTTTTCTTGTAGGTTTTGACTACAGCTTCTCTTGCCCATGGGGAGCCTGTCCCCATGCTGCTAGTTGGGAGTGCAAAGAGCAGCCCAGTCCTTGGAACATGACCATACTCTTCCTCTTGCAGGGGTAAGAGGGGTCTGTGATTTAGAGACCCTCAGCTCTGCCACCATCTTCAGACTGCAGGGAAGAGCCTTCAGATGCCTTTCTCTCCTATGTAGAGCAAGAAATTCTGAAAACATTTATTTGTTCTCTGCAATAAACAGGAGAATATTTGGCTCCAATATCGTCATTAATACTACAGTGGATGAGGGAAGGTGAGGGGACAGGAAAAATTTAAACACTCATTCCTGAAACTTCAGCATACTTTTCAGCCCCCTTCAGTCCTTGTGCTTGAAGAAGAACCGCAGCACAGAAGGCTGTGTGACTGCCTTTGGAGGGGAAATGCCAGCAGTGCCGTGTGAAGGTTGTACCATGCTGTTTCTCATTGCTCATACCTCATTTAACATGGATGAGTGCAACAGAAAGGAGATGGAGGATTGATGGGAAGACAAGCAAACTTCTCAAGAGGCAGTGTGGAAATAACACGCAAAGTGCTCTAACTGGCCAAAGGAGCTGTGTTGTGCAGTTTCCCATTTATCTTCCCATTTATGAAACTGGGAATCAGTGTAGGAGCCCTCTGCATGGAATAATTTCAGATCTCTTTTTTCTGTAAGGTGTTTCCTAGGTCAATAGTAATGCCTCCTTGCTCAAGGCAACACTGGAGTTTATGCTGCCTCATGCAGAGAAAACGTGAAGAGCTCCAGGTAACCTTCTATTACTGCAGGTAGGTAAGGGGAGGGATGGTCTGAAACATGCTGCTGGGGTAACAGGATAACAAGCTGGAGCAGGTATTAGAGTCAGTGGTGCTTGGTAAGGAGGGAAATGGGCTCAGTGCGTAGACTACACACATTGTCTCAGAGCAATACAACTTCTCATGTTATGGTATTATGTAAGTTCCTACCCCAGCCTAAATTCCCTTTCCAGACAGGAGTTAGGGTGAGGACACGGCTTCAGAAAGCCTAAGGGAACTACAGAAGCTGGCTGAGGATTCCCAGCTTCAGTTCCCAAACACAGAGACATCACTTTCAGCAACACCAGGAAGCTGGACTGCCTTGTTCCCAGTGCCCAGTTCTCCTTGAAGTACTCAATAGGAGTCTAAAGGAACCTCAATTATTTATGTGAAAGAGACTTTCTTGGTTGCTGACTTGCAATGGGACATGTGACACTGGCCCAAAGCAAATCAGTAAATACAGAAATTTTCTCTTGAGAAGACAAGGGCGGGGCAGAGGTAATGGTAATTACATGTTCTCCATGAGTGATGCTTTTCTTCGTTTGCCCAAAGCAGCTTTGGAGAAAGCATTCCAAATTGTGTATTTCTCATTTGCATTGCCTTCTTTGTTCCCCTCAACAAATATTCCCATTAAGAAGGTTTGTCATTCTTTCCATGGAATCCGGCAGCAGTGGGGAGATAACAGAATCCATGGTTGGTGGATGATGATCTGGGATGCTCTCCTGTAAGCCTTGACTAGTGTACTGTGATGTCAGCAGTATTCAGAGGCCAAAGCTCAATGTAGAGTGTCCCTAACAAGTCACAGGTTCCGAGGGGGTAGGCTGCTGTCCTCTTTCTCCTTCTTCTCTAAGCTCTCCAGCTTTACTACCTCTGAGAAGATCTGGAAGGAGGACTTGGAAACTGAGTGCAGGATCTATACTTTGCTGAGAACTCTGCAGTATGGGACATGTTGAGAGAAGGACAACAGTGATGAATGGGATTTCCTGTTGAGCAAAAAGCAACGGAACTTGCCTCTGCATTTAGCTGCCATCTTGGCAATGAGCAAGGGTGTTCTAGCTCTTCACAGGCCTAAAGTTGTTAACTCTAAGTCATCTTTTGACATCACCTGCTTTGCCTCAGGTAGCACTGGAATCATGTGGCTAAACACTGGATCAGTGTGAGTACCCCTTTCCCTGCCAGGACCTGCTGGTTTAGAGACACTGGCTGACTCAGCTCTACCTGTAAGACTTCTATCCACCATGGTCCATGGAAGTGGAGAAGTTACTGGAGTACCAGAGGAAAAGCTGCAATGCACCTCAACAGCAAAGTGAACATGCCAGTGAAGAGTCTGTTGCACAATGCTGGAGCAAAATGGAACAGAAATCCACCTCTTTGGAAATGAGCAGCAGCCTCAAAAGCCTCAGTGTTTGGCTGTGATTTTCCCATAGACTGTTTTTACAGCTGTGGTTAATGTGTGACTAATCCTCACTGTGCAATAACCACACAACCACTCCTTAGAGCGATGCGAGCGCACGGTGGGTTTGGGTTGGAAGTAGAGATGGTAACATCTGAAAAGAATACTTAAAACTGACAACACTTCTGAGCAGGATTCTAATCATTTATGTCATGCCTGAGAAACTTGCAGCCAGGTCCAGTGTATACATATGTATAATAAAAAAGACAAACCACCTCCCGAGAACAATAAACAGTTCAAAGGCTTGTGCTCCCAGGCGGCTGCTATCAAACATTAACAGCACTATTTGAGCAGGAAGAGCAGACTCAACCAGCACTTTCAAGAGCATATGCAATTTGTCTTTTCCTTTAGTAGTACACTAACAGCAATAATAATAATAAAGCCACATTTTCAGTCTGAATAAAAGGCAGGTAATGTTGCTCCGAAGCAGCCATATTTTCCTCTGTGCCACCCTGAGAAGAATAAAACTCCTGGAAGTTCTTGAACCATTGCTCTCTGTTATGAAGACTGAATACTCAACTGTTGTTTCAAGTTATTCATAAAGGCAACTTCAGGCCTGGATGTACTGAATGAGAAATGACATCATCAGGGCTGTGTGCTGCATGTAGCTGCACGTACAGTCCTACTCAGTCTGCGTGATAGTCCCTGAAGAGCTGGCCAGGCCCTGGTGTCCATTCAGAGGTGGGCTTTGAAAGCCACTGATCATGACAGGGATGATTTTTGATTGCCAGCAAAGTCAGCTTTTCAGATCTTCTCCAGGTATGGACAGATAAACAATTAGATGGGCCATCTGCTCCCTTGCTTAGATGCATGCCAACTCTTTCTTTTTATGCAATATCTGCTTTATTTTGAGGGGTCCTAGTCTGAGTGGGTTGTTAAAATACAACAATGATCCTTTATGGCCTGTTGAAGTTGTTTCAGTCTTAATTCCAATTGGTTTGATTTTGTTCTGCACAGACATCCTAAGTTTCAACACTTTTAAGCTTTCCTCAGCCAAGGTTTTGTATAAGGCAGTCTGTGTCTGTCTGTTAGAGTAACAAACCATGTGATTCCTTCTGGTCACACACTGGCACCCAGCTCATCACCTGAGCACAGCAAGAGGTTCAAGAGCAAGAGTGCTCAGGCTTAGGGAGCATCTCCAGAGGAGCAGCCCCTTTCTCTCAGCATATGCTACTTCCAAATCTGATGGGAGTCAGGTGCCAGAAAAGAGAGGTATCTCATTCAGAACCTGCATTTCTCAGCTCCTGCTGAGTTTCCCCAGGCACTCAAACCCTCTCCTTTCAGAAAGAGATGCAACCTGGTTTGCCACATGAAGGACCATTCTCCTAAGGCACGGGTTCCCAGGCTTTGTTTAGAGGGAGAAATGCACTGGTGGCATCAGCCTAAGTTTCTTCCAGGCCCCACTCTTTTCCTTAGTGTCCCTGCCCTCACCTCAACCACCTGCAGCAGCCCCAGCCCTGTATACAAGAGGAATACAGCTGGCTCCTGCCTATGACTTCCAGAGGTAAGGCAGGTGAGATAGGTTTTGGTGGTGGATTTTTTGAGGCTTGGGGGTTTGTGATTGTTTTTCTCTGCATGCTATTTTTGAATGCATTGCACATCAGAGGGGTACCACAGTTTGGGGACCCCTGGCCTGGTGGCACATATTAAGCATACCACTCTCTCCCACACAGGTTTTCAGGGGCCAGGAATGCTTTGATGGTTGGCTCAGACAAGTAGGGGTTCATGCTGAGGACATTTTTATACAACAGAGTCACGTGGCTTTGGTTAAACTGGAACAGCTGCACTCTGGGGTCTAGGATCTATCCAAATCCTAATCTTTATTTTTAAATCACACCTATTTATCCTTTGCTCTATGCCATTTTGAGGTAGGATTTTCTACTTTTAAAAGCACTTAATATTTTCTGACTTTTTAAAATTTAGTGATTTAGTGATTGCACTTCCCTAGTTCCTGTTTTAATTTCTCATTGGCACATAGTTGTGTATCCATGCAAATGCATACACATAATTACATGTACGTATACACATGTGCACGTGCACAAAGCAGAGTACAAATCACCTTTTGTTATCATCTCAAAGACTGCTCCAGAAGGCTGCTGTCCTGGGTTGCAGTGTATTCTATTACCATCCCCATCAGCTGTTAA